>NW_006785667.1:137786-178181 GCF_000442215.2 Lipotes vexillifer
TTTTTTTTTTTTTTAGATTCCATATATGTGTTAGCATATGGTATTGTTTTTCTCTTTCTGACTTACTTCATTCTGTATGGCAGACTCTATGTCCATCCACCTCACTACAAATAACTCAATTTTGTTTCTTTTTATGGCTGAGTAATATTCCACTGTATATATGTGCCACATCTTTATCCATTCATCTGTTAATGGACACTTAGGTTGCTTCCATGTCCTGGCTACTGTAAATATAGCTGAAATGAACATTGTGGTACATGACTCTTTTTGAGTTATGGTTTTCTCAGGTTATATGTCCAGTAGTGGAATGGCTGGGTCAATTGTAATTCTATTTTTAGTTTTTTAAGGAACCTCCGTATTGTTCTCCATAGTGGCAGTATCAATTTACATTCCCACCAACAGTGCAAGAGGGTTTCCTTTAATCCACACTATCTCCAGCATTTGCTGTTTGTAGATTTTTTGATGATGACCAATCTTACCAGTGTGAAGTGACACCTCATTGTGGTTTTGACTGACATTTCTCTAACAATTAGTGATCTTGAGCATCCTTTCATATGTTTGTTGGCAATCTGTATGTCTCCTTTGGAGAAATGTCTATTTAGGTCTTCATCCCATTTTTGGATTGTGTTGTTTGTTTTTTTGATATTGAGCTGCATGAGCTGCTTGTATATTGTGGAGATTAATCCTTTGTCAGTTGTTTCATTTGCCAATATTTTTCCCCAATCTGAGGGTTGTCTTTTTGTCTTTTTTATGGTTTCCTTTGCTGTTCAAAAGCTTCTAAGTTTCATTAGGTCTCATTTGTTTATTTTTGTTTTTATTTCCATTTCTCTAGGAGGTGGGTTAAAAAGGATCTTGCTGTGATTTATGTCATAGAGTGTTCTTCCTGTAGTTTTCTCTAAGAGATTTATAGTGTCTGGCCTTACATTTAGGTCTTTAATTCATTTTGAGTTTATTTTTGTGTATGGTGTTAGGAAGTATTCTAATTTCATTCTGATTCTCACTGCACTTGGCTAACTCTCATGACAGAGGTTGTTGTATGTCTTAAATTGCAATCACCTATCTCTTGAAGACCTATCTTTGAGAACATGGGACAATTGTGAGAAATGTTTCTGATAGCTGAGGAAGGGTGAGAATTGGGAATAAATATTTTAATGTCAGAATTGCCAGTGGGTATTTCTGCATCTAAATCCAATGAGCTACCCCCTAGTCTTGATTTTTTACATTAATAAATTTGTATAGCATGCAACCATACAAAACACTAGAACAAATCTAGTAAAATATATACAAGGTAAGTTAAATTGATTACTTTTTTATCCAAAATGCCAAAAAGTAGAAGTAAACATTAAGTAAAATCAAATCTCCAAAGATTATTTTCTCCATTACATGAAACAAGATTAAACAGTAAATGAAAATTAATTACTTGTTTCTGTGTGAGATTTTCCTTTATATATAATGTCCTCATTCCTCTCTGCATGTACCAGATGTTCTGTAGACATTTTTCAGGAATAATGATTTAATAGACTCCCTCCTCTCCTGTCAGATGTTTTTACATGATTAGCAGTTATAAAGTGTTGTTTTGTTTCTCCCCAAATTTACATTTCTCCAATATAGTGGATATTTTGGGACACCATGTTTCATACAAACTTGTTCCAATTTTTTTTTTTTTTTTTTTTCGGTACGCGGGCCTCTGACTGTTGTGGCCTCTCTCGCTGTGGAGCACAGGCTACGGACGCGCAGGCTCAGTGGCCATGGCTCACGGGCCCAGGTGCTCTGTGGCATGTGGGACCTTCCCAGACCAGGACGTGAACCCGTGTCCCTTGCATCGGCAGGCGGACTCTCAACCACTGCGCCACCAGGGAAGCCCCGATTTTTTTTGGAAGGCAATCCTCTTGTTCCCTTGATTTTCTAGCTTATTTTTGAAGATACACATTTTAACAGGTAAGTCAAGATGAAAAAATGAAATTAAAAGATAAAATTATGCAGAAAATTTGGGAGTCAAAATAGCATTTATTTTTAAAATGTATGTTGAGTTTCTGGACATGATATTTGACTACTTAAATCTCTAAGTTCCCCTCATCCTTGGAGAAGTAGTTCAATTTGTACTTTCACATTTTGCCTGTATAGTTAAAACCTAAAATCTACTGTGAAATATGATTTTGTTCTTAATTTCTATAAATTGATTCTAAGATTGATGAACTGTTTGTTAAGTTCTTTAACTCATATTCATTAGATTTTTTATTAGTGCTACTCAGAGGTGCTTTTGCTTTCAAGTTAGTTTAAATTAAACCCTAAGAACTTAAGCAGTGAGACAGTAGAATAAATCTCATGTCTGTTTGGCCAATATTATGTCTCCCTCAGTGGCTCAAAGGAGTATTATAAGGGAGGGGTGGAAATGCTCTTTAAGGAAGCATTTTTAGAATTGTAGAGGGTACAAAGAGTTATGCTGTCTCATGAGTTAGTACAGCTTAGTGTTAAGGCTTCATTAATCTATTTACGTTTTATCTCACATGAGGTCATATCTTTACAATTAACACAGTGAAGTATTTTATATTATTCCAATTTGTTATATTGTTCCAATTTCGTCTGTAGTTTTGTTCTATTCAGACCTGTAACAGATTGGATGATGCCAACTCAATTTGGTAGGGGAGATCTTTATGTAGTCGGTTGATTTAAGTACTAATCTCTTCTAGAAACACCATCACAGACCTGACACACTCAAAATTAATGTTTTATCAATTATCTGTGCATCTGTTAGCCCAGTCAAGTTGATATATAAAATTAACACAGCAGTTGTCCAAATTTACGTGGTGTGATGTTATTTATACATTGTATAATCTTTTCAGATTCTCAATACAATTCTGAAGATATAAAGCAAAATTCTAAGCATAGCTTCTTTGGGAGACTCTCAACTAATGAATCTGCTAATGGATTTGAATGAGACATAAAAGTAGGTCCTATAAATAAATAACCTACTGACCAGAATAGTACAACACTTGAGAAACAGCAAGGAAGAGGTTTAAGCTTACTGCAGACACTGTGGTAAAGGAAAACACTAATGACTGGATAAACAGGCAGTTGTCTGTGTGTGAACCTCCCACCGCACACCAATCAGGGACTCTACTACTAAATCCATTCAGAAGGTATCAGAACTCAGCTCAGGCAGAGAAAAGGGCTAAGATATAATGCAGAGATGTGCATTATACCCTGAAATGTGTAAGGCACTTTGGGAAACTGTTACAAGTGGTTTCAGTGACAAAAAGAGCCTGCCAAGAAGCATGGCCAAGAGAGTAAGAATAGTTTTGAGTTCACAATAGAAAGATACAGAAAAGAGTAAGATTTTATCTCATGTGTTTTAATATAATTAAATAATTTAGTTCTGAAGGGGAAAACAGAGTCCAAATATATTACAGAGGATATTAAATGAATGGTCATAATACACTAAATATTGGCTAAAATCTGTGCACTGATACTTTTACAGACTGTGACGTATAAGGAAGTATTTCACCAGAAAACCTGTGTGTACAAAGGGATGATAACAACTGTGCCCAGAAAAATATCTAAACCTATTTCTCCTAATTCAAGGGTAAGTAATCAGGAAACAAAACAGCACCTGAAAAAACCTGCAACACAGAAATCTGAGAAAATCTTAAAGAGGCCAAGGCAAAGCAGATATCCGGAAATAGTTGTTGCACATAATAGAAGTAATTATTAAAACACCTATCTATATTTGCTGCTTTTTTCCAATATTTAACTAAACTTTATTGAATGACTAACAGTTGCTAGATATTGTAGGACACAGTGAGGAAGACCATCTAAATCTCATCCTTCACAGGGCTTACTGTCCAGTATCTCTGTAAGCTCTAGGAAGGCAGATATTCCCAAGAAACAAAAGTAAATCCATGGTGAGGAGATGCTAAATTAAAAAGATGGAGATAAAATACTGTCTGGCTCAGTGAGGAACAGAGAACAGTGAGTTAACATCAGCAAGATGGTAAAATCGGAGGCTCCAGCTCTCCTTCCTTGCCCCCTCTTAAAACACCAATTTTAATAACTGCTGATGAACAAGAATTACCTTCACAGAAGCCCAGAGGTCCCAGCCCCTTAGGAGGAAAACATCTGAGAACAGACGCACTGAAGAGAGTAGAGTTTCACTTGGCCTGTGTGACCACATCCCCCAAGAGCCAAGGAAAGTCTTTTTGGTCCACACTTATTCCCATCTGGAAAGTGAGAGTGAAGTGACCGCCCAGCTTCCCCAGACCTGTGGGACTTTGCCGCATTGGTCCAATTCTGTGTCACCCCACCTAAAATACTAAGCATAACAGAGTAGTCTGGGAACAACCAGGGGCAGAGAAAAAGGGCAAAGGCTCAGAGTAGAGAGCACATGGACCTCAACAACTGGCCACAGATCCTACTGACTCATGGGCTCCCCAGAGAACTGCACATAAAGTTCACAGGACAGCCCACCTGAGGATGCCTGCAGTCAGCCATCAATACCCCCAGCATCTTGCACTGCCCGCGGTTGCAGGTGGACGCCCACAGGCTGAACCAGGGCAGCATCTGCTTAGGCACACATGAGCTCCTTCAGAGAGCACACGGATAGCACCAGCCAGCTGGACTTTGCTGCACTGGGAGAAGATGCACAAATAGGACACTTCAGGGCACTGACCTAGAGAAAACAAACCAGAGGCTCTCAGAGCCAGGCCTGACTTTGTGGGATGCAGAAGAGATGCAAGATCCTAGAACTTCTTCCCCAAGACAAAGAAAGAGGAGCAGAGGGTCCACAGCCACAGAAAAGCTCTGAGAGACAAATAAAAGGATTTACCAATTACAAGAGTTACTAAATACTGGGAACTTATGGAGCTCCTACCCTGCTAAATATAAGCATTACCTCATTAAGTCTTATCAATAACCTTGTTAAAGTAGCATAATCTGGCCCATCTAATAGATGAACAAAATGAGGCTCACAAAAGTGACCTTACTAGACAATGGTCACACACCTCAAAAGGGATGGCAAGGAGATTTGAAGAAAAAATGTGAGAACTCAAAACCTTTACTTTCAACTTCAGTGACATATATCTTCAGATAATAGTAAATCTATGTTTAAGGAGAGTAGCAAGGAAGAAGACACATAAGGAGTCTCCTATGGTGGGATAGATAGTTTGGAATTTGTTATTCAGACAATAGGAAGTTTCTGGAATTTAAAAAGGGAGGAGACACAATCAAAGATGTTAATTAAATGAAATTACATTAAATCACGTGGTCATGTTTTCTTACATATATCAGACCAGAAGTTATTAGGGGCATAAATCACAGAACTGAGAGAAGGAAGGGAAAAAGGAGAATGATGACAGTGGTGTCTGAGGCAGAAGAGAACCCTGGATACACCAGGCTGGGGGGAGAAAAGGTGTCTGCTGTCCAGGAAAGGATTTTGTTTTCTGTCATGTAAACAGCTGATTTTTTACAAGACTCCTCTCAGTGATGAATAATGAAGCTAGTATATTGTGACCTATTGTATAGGTCTGGTAAATTATTCTTAATTCAAAACTGATAAGGTAGCTTCCCTGGTGGCACAGTGGTTTGGAATCCACCTGCCAATGTGGAGGACATGGATTCAAGCCCTGTTCTGGGAAGATCCCACATGGCATGGAGCACTTAAGCCCATGTGCCACAACTAGTGAGTCCATGCACCTAGAGCCCATGCTCTGCAGTGGGAGAGGCCACCGCAATGAGAAGCCCATGCACTGCAATGAAGAGTAGACCCGGCTTACCACAATCAGAGAAAAGCCTGTACGCAGAAACAAAGACCCAATGCAACCAAAAACAATAAATAAATAAAATAAATAAATAAATTTGTAAAAAACAAAACTCATAGGATTTAGGTCAGGAAAAAATAAAAGAATACAAAAGAAAAGAAAGAGTAGGAAAGAAAAATATTACACCTGGAATTTATCTGTATTTTTTTTTTTTTAAATAAATCTATTCTCTGATATTTCCATGACATTTTAAGGTTCTCAAATCCAATGAGTTGGGGAAGTGGCAATATTATGTTATGTACACAAATTTGTTTCCAGATTCAGTTTCTTACTTGCAATCCTTATTTGAACACTTGCTAACTGTATTACTTTGAATTTTTTTTTTTTGATACGCAGGCGTCTCACTGTTGTGGCCTCTCCCGTTGTGGAGCACAGGCTCCGGATGCGCAGGCTCAGCAGCCATGGCTCATGGGCCCAGCCGTACCGTGGCATGTGGGATCTTCCCAGACTGGGGCACGAACCCGTGTCCCCTGCATCAGCTGACGGACTCTCAACGACTGCGCCACCAGGGAAGCCCAGCTGTATTACTTTGAGAAGGTTACAGGATATCTCTAACTTCAGTGAAACAACAAATGGTTGTTGTGAAGGTTAAATGAAATAGTGTGGAACAAGCACTAAATGTACTGCTGTCCCAGAATCACAGCCTAAAAATGTTGGAGGTATTCTCAATATGCTATGCACCCTCACCACTTCTCTTGAGGTTTAATTTATATTGACTTTCGTTTGATCAACAACAAAAAATAATGAATTGATTCATTCAACAAATATTTATTGAGTCCCCATATATGCGGTAGCCCCTAGGAACCGAGGAAAATTAGTTTCAAAAACAGAAAAAAAACCTTGCCCTCATGGTATTATATTTTTTTATTTATTGAGTGTTTTAAAAGTTAGTCACTGGGAAGCACTTCCAGAATGGCATTGTAAGCACCTGCAAAATTCTCCTCCTCTTTAAAAGCAATGAGAAGTTTGCAAAAACGGTCAAAATCAACTTTCAGCACTCTGGAAATTAGCCAAAGGTTTGCAACAATCTGAGAAACTTTTATTAAAGGAAAACAGCTACAAAAAGAAAAACAAATGTTACAGCATTTTCAGTTGTCCTATTCTCATCCTTCCACTAACAGCCTCATGGTACTCTCAAAAACAAACAAACAACAACAACAAAATAAACTAGCCTTGCAGTCACAGTAGCTATGAAAACCAACAGTCAAGCACCCTTGAAGGATGGAGAACAGGTTTGGAGCTCCACCAAAAGCCCCATTCCCAAAGAATTATCAGTACTTGTCCTGTGTGGAAATTCTTTGAAAGTCCCACTTATTGAGCTCATCTTAATTGATCTGACTCAGGTTTTGTTCAATTCAAATAGTCTTTTGCCTAGGTATGTCTTAAAATAATCAGCAATTGCCTAACATCACAGATGACTGAGGAGGAGTACCCAAAATGAAAGCCAGAGAAAGAGATGTGCAAATGGGACTCTGAAGTCTGAGATATATCCTGGGAATCTGGAAGGCCAGTGACATGTGCAGGACTGTGTGCACCCCCAGGAATGTCCTGAGAAGGCCTGGATCTCTCATCCCTGGCCGAGGCTGTGCACAAGCAGGAAGTGAACAATAAGGCCAAGATGGAAACTACCTGATAGAGTCTTGAAGATAGACTCCAAACACACACCACACACAGAGCCCTTCAGAAAAAAAAAAAAAAAAAAAAAGACAGTAGATTAAGACAATTAAGGAAACGTCTGTCCAATCATGACCTGACAATTAAGCCAACTAAGCTGAGACTTCAGTGGTCACACATGAAACAGAATACAGACTTTACAGACTGTAGGAAAGCTGCTAAAAACAGCAACAAGAGCAAATCTTGGGGAAGAAACTGGAGAATGTGACTTCAAAAGTTCCTAAACTATGTTATTTAACATGTCCAATTTTTTACAAAAATATTCATGTCATGCAAAAGACAGGAAATCAGGGTCAAAACGTAGAGAAATAAAATCAATAAAACTGTTGTTGAGATGACCAGACATTGCACCTACTAGTAAAAGATATTAAAATAAAAATTGGATTATTAAAAGGAGAAATAAAATTAACAAAACTTTATCTTAACAAATCATCTGTTTACAAGAGGAAAATCAAATCACCAAAGTCAGTAATAAAACAGGATACATTACTTCCAACTGTAGGAAATAAAAAAGATTATGAGAAAACATTATAAACAATTGTATGCAACAAATTAGATAACATAGCTGAAATTGACAAATTCCTTTGAATGATCAAATTACTGATATGACTCAAGAAGAAACAGAAAATCTGAATTGACCTATACGATATTGAATTAATAACCAAAAACTTGCCAAAAAGTAAGGCTAATTGTAGATTAATTTACTGGTGAATTCTACAAAATGTTTAAAGGAGAATATAACACTAGTTCTTTACAAACTTCCAAAAACAGAAGAGGAAAAACAAAACAAAACAAAACTTCCCAACACATTCTATGAAGCTAGGATTACCATGGTACAAAAATCAGACAACTACAACATAAGAAGACTACAGAACATTATACCTATGAATATAGGTACAAAAATTCTAATACCAGAACACTGAATGAAGCAAAATATAAAAAGGATTGAATACCATAATGATGCAGATTTATCTTGCAAAGCTGGTTCAACATTTTTAAAGAAATGTATTTCACCATATCAATGGAATAAAGAAAAAAAAACATGATCATCTAAGAATATGTAGAAAGTGTATTTGACAAAAATTAACTGTAGTCAGCCCTGCAATACACAGGTTGTACATCCATAGATTCTATGAACCATGGATCAAAAATATTTGAAAAAATAATTCCAGAGAGTGCTAAAAAGCAAAGCTTAAATTTGTTGTGCAACAACAGCTATTTACATAGCATTTACATTTTATTTACAACAATTTATATAGTGTTTATATTGTGTTAGGCATTATAAGTAACCTAGAGTTGATTTAAAGTATATGGGAGGAGGTGTGTAGGTTGTATGCAAACACTTAGCCATTTTATATAAGGGACATAAGCATCCATGGATTTTGGTATCCAAGGGTATTTTGGTATCCTGGAACCAATCCCTCATGGATAACAAGGGATGACTGTACCTTTCAAGATTAAAAACTAAATAAAACAAAAACTCAAATAAACTAGGGACAGAATGCAAATACTCAACCTGATAAACAGCATCTATGAAAACCACACAATTAACATCATACTTAATAGTGAAAAGCTGATCACTGTACCACTAAGAGCAGGAAGAATACTCTCATGTCTGCTCTCATCACTTTAATTCCACCTTATTCTTGAGGTTCTAGTCAGAAGAACTACTAAAGAAAAAGAAATAAAAGAAATCCTGATTGGGAAAAAAATAAGTAAAACTCTCTTTCTTTGGAAAGGATATGATCATTTTTTGTAGAAATTTCTATGGAATCCACAGAAAGATTGTGAACTTATCAAAGAGTTCATCAGAGTTGTAGTATATAAGACCAATATACAAAAATCAATTGTAAGGCCTGCGTACCACAAAAAAAAAAAAAAAAAAAAAAAATCAATTGTATTTCTATTCATTAGCAAAGAGCAATCCAAAAATGAATTAAGAAAATAATTCCACTTAAAATAACATCAGCAATAACACAATGCTGAGGAATAAATTTAACAAATGAAGTTTGAAACTTCTACCCTGAGACCTACAAAACAGTATGGAAGCAAATTAAAGAAGACCTAAATAAATGTATTCCATGTTCACAGATTGGAAGACATAATATTGTTGAGATGGTATTACTCCCCAAGGTGATCTAATATTCAATATGATACCCTTGAAATTCCAGATAGCTTTTTGCAGAAACTGGCAAGCTGATCTTAAACTAATAAGAAAATGCAAGCGACTCAGAACAATCAAAGCATATTACAGAAGAAAAATGAAGTTGGAAGACTCACATTTCTTCAAAACTTACTTTGAAACTACAGTAATCATGACAATGTGGTGCTGGTATAATGATATGTAGGACAATGGAAGAGATTTGAGAGTTCAGAAATAAATCTACACATTTATGGTCTTGGTACTTGACAAGAATGCCAAGACAATTAAATAGAGGAAGAAGTAATTTAAAAAATAGTGTGACTGGGCTTCCCTGGTGGCGCAGTGGTTGAGAGTCCGTCAGCTGATGCAGGGGACATGGGTTCGTGCCCTGGTCTGGGAAGATCCCACATGCCGCAGTGTGGCTGGGCCCATGAGCCATGGCAGCTGAGCCTGCACGTCCGGAGCCTGTGCTCCACAACGGGAGAGGCCACAACAGTGAGAGGCCTGCATACCACAAAAAAATAAATAAATAAAAATAAAAATAGTGTGAGACAACTGAATATCCACCTGCAAAAGACGGAGTTAGAACCATATCTCAAAGCACATACAAAAATTAAAAGATTACACGTGGAAATTTAACAGATAAAACTCTAAAGTTCTTAGAAGAAAACATAGGAGTAAACCCTTTAATCTTGGATTAAATAATGACTTCTTAAATATGACATCAAAAGCCCATGTGACACTACATAAAAAAAAAAAAAAAATGAAACTTCATCACCACTGTTAAAAAGTTTTGTTTCAAACGACTACTATAAAAAATGTGAAATAACAGTTCATAGAATGGGAAAAAAATATTTGCAAATTATATATCTGATAAGAGACTGGTATTCAGAACATATACTCATAAAATTACCATAAAAGACAAATAACCCAATTAAAAAAACAGGCAAAAGAATTAACAGGGGCTTCCCTGGTGGTGCAGTGGTTGAGAGTCCGCCTGCCGATGCAGGGAACACGGGTTCGTGCCCCGGTCCGGGAAGATCCCACATGCCGCAAAGCGGCTGGGCCCGTGAGCCATGGCCGCTGAGCCTGCGCATCCAGAGCCTGTGCTCCGCAAGGGGAGAGGCCACAACAGTGAGAGGCCCGCGTACCACAAAAAAAAAAAAAAAAAAAAAAAAAAAAAAAGAATTAACAGATATTTCTCCTATGAATGTACAGAAATGGTGAATAGGCACATATGTTCAACATTAGTCAGTAGGGGAATGCGTATCAAAAGCACAATGAGGTTGTTTTTTCAACCCCAGTAAAGTAGCTAAATTTAAAAAGATAGACAAAAACAAGTGCTGCTGAGCATGAGAAATTTGAACCCTCATACATTGCCAGTAAGATTGTAAGTGATACATACACTTTGGGAAACAGTTTGACAGTTTCTCAAAATGTTAAACATGACCCAGCGTTTCCACTCTTAGGTACATACCAAAAAGAACTGAAAACATATGCACATATAAAAATCTGTACGAAATTGACCAAAGCAATTTTGTTCATAATAGCCAAAGAAGTATATATAGCACAATTATCTATCAATTGATGAATAAATAAGCAAAACATGGCATATCCATACAATGAAATATTATTTCAGCAATGAAATGGAATGTAGTACTGATTGTACCACAACATGGAAAACCTTACATAATGCAATATTACAAAATACATTATGTAAACTGAAGGAAGCCAGTCACCAAAGGCCACATATTTTATAAGTCCATTTAAATGAAATCTCCAGAATAGGCAATCCAGAGAGACAGAAATTAGGTTAATGATTTCCCAGTGCTTAGGGGAGGTGGGTATGAGGTGTGAGTGCTAATGCATATTAGTTTTTTGTAGGGGCAATTAAAAATATGCTAAAATTAGATTGTGATCATGGGTGCACAATTCTGTAAATGTACTGAAAAACACTTGGATTGTACACCTGAAAGGGAAAATTTTATGATATATTCATTACATGTCAATAGGCCTGTTATTTAAAAAATTCTCTGTAAGGAAAAGACACCTCTGGGGTCATTTTGCTGTACATCTTTTTTTTTTTTTTTTTCCTTGCGTTATGCGGGCCTCTCACTGTTGTGGCCTCTCCCATTTGCGGACCACAGGCTCCGGACGCGCCGGCTCAGCGGCCATGGCTCACGGGCCCAGCCGCTCCGCGGCATGTGGGATCTTCCCGAAACGGGGCACGACCCCGCGTCTCCTGCATCGGCAGGCGGACTCTCAAGCACTGCGCCACCAGGGAAGCCCTTTGCTGTACATCTTTAATACCCTCAGTATGTGGATTAAAAAAAAAAAAAAACCCGCCACTACTTATTGCAATGCATTATTTTATAGTGTCAAGTTTAACATTATATTATGTTTCATTTTGATTATAGAGGTAAATGTTATGTGGGAATTTCAATCCTCATCAATATTAGCTGCTCCATCACCCTCTGATAACCACTTGGTTCATTGATGGATGACTTACAAATTAGTCAACAAATAAAGAAATCCTTAAATTCTTCATTCTTGAATTTGACCATCAAAGGCCACTTGGATCAGAAAAAGCAGTAATAACCAGAGTGCATATTTATTCTTCCAGTTTTTAATTTCTTCTAGCCCCCTTGTGAGGATTTGCACCACAAAAAAAAAAAAAAAAAAAAAAAAAAGGTAAAGAGAAGAACCACTCCCTGAGGATTAAGGACCTCTATTCCAGATGCTCCATCACAGCTATAGTTAATGGCCAGCACCTTCCATCACTCAGGGAGCGTATGAGCTCAGCAACTTGGAACTGTGAGGGCAACATTGTGTAGAATCTGAGAGAACAGAGTGTAGAAAGCAGGCATCTCACCGTCTTATTTTTGTGTCTATGAATTAGAATATCCTCCCCTGGGACATCTTGGAAATATTAAAAAGTGTGGCTCTCCCATTCACTCTTCCCTAGGGATGAAAATTAAAGATAGTAAGACTGGAAAAATGATCTGTGCATAGGTTTACTCTCTCACTTCTGGCTCTATCGTCCTGGGATCGACACATCCATCTAGTTCTCCTGGCCTCCATAAAGTGAGCTCACCAGTTGTGTGCTGGATTCTACTTATTAGAGGCAAGCCAGTAGGCAAATTCCTAATGCTGCACACTGTTGAGTCCCCAAGAGCTACAGGGCAAATATTCCTCCTTACAGTTGCATCTTCTTCAGACACAAACTCTCCCTTATGCAAAATGTCCCAAGATCCAAATTGGAGAACCTAAATTATTAATAATATGGAGGAACTCCATTTGACCAAACTAATTTCTGCTATAGGAGTTGCAGCAAAATCCTGACCAATGTAATTCTGAATCATGCATCTATGTCTCAAATGATTTTTTTTTAATTAGGAGGAGGAGGGTGGGTATTATTGAAATCCAAACACTAATTCATTATGTAAATACTTATACTCCCTTATCAAAAATTTTCTCATTATACTATAAAAATACAATTATTGTGGGCTTAACATCTAACCGTGAGATTGAATGTCATTTTTAATTTGCCATCACTCATTTTGTTCCAAGAATAGGCTTGCTTGGCACTTATAAGAAAGTTAAGTAAGTTTTGCTCTGTAGCTGAAAATAAAGAAGAATGTTGTCCTGTTTTCTGGTAGCAGTTATTTCATGACCATAAAGAGAACCAAACTTAGGGTAAAGCTAAAAGTACACAGAGAAATACAAGGAGATGCTTGGAACGTGGGACCCTGAAGACACATTTGAACCCTGAAGTCTGCCCTCCATCTAAACCTCCTGTCACATGTGTGATTCCATCTGCATTACTTAAGATCATTTAGCTGGGGTTTTGTTAATTAAAGTAAAGTATATATCAGTTGATTCAAATTAAGGTACTATCCTTGGGTCCCTGCAAGGACAGATTCTAAAATATGGAATTACTTGTAAGGAAAAAGTAGAACTCTAAGCAATGAGGTCTTCATAATTCCTGTCTGAGAACTTGGTTGTGAAGTTGGCTAGGCTGCTGTATGTTCTGCATTGTTTCCAGGCCAAAAGCCAACAAAGACCAAAACATTTCTGCAAATGGTAGTCAAATTATAGAATATTGGTGTGTGTTCACAATTTCTTGTGGCCTTTGGCAAGTTTATAAAGAAATAGGCTAGTTTTGTCTGAAGGTGGCTATCTAAAAAGCGAGACTAAATAAGGACAGTTTGGTCGGAGGACTGTTTTGCCTGTGACTTCAAAACAAGCTGCCTCAGATTTCCATAATTTAAAAAACTGGAGTAGAAAAAGCTTGAATCCTCAATGGCTTCTAAATCAATTGAATCAACAAACATATCCTGAAGTTTGCCCTACTTCTAAATTTTCCAACTGGAGATAATGAGATCATTATTTGCTAGGATTCTTTGAGATTGGGTTTCTAATCTTTGCATTAGTAAACATCTTAACTAATACAACAAAAGGGCTTATCTGCTTACATAGCCAAGGTTTAACATTGGGGCTAGACTTCAAAATAATTGAGGGTTAGTCTTTGCCATATTTGCTTTTGTATTTTCAGTGAGTCACACAATACCTGGAACATGATAACATTCAAAAAATCCTTGTTTAAAAGATGAATATGGCAAGCATTTAGCAGAATATCAGAGCCTCAGATAAAATGTTTAGGTTCAGTATCAAGGGGAAATGTTGGCTATGTTGGAGATACACAGCAGGCTCCACAAGCCCTTCTGAGATGCTGTCTGCCCTTTGATGACTGGCTTGAAAGCTGGAGATGGGCTTGTGGCATTTATAACTAATTAGTAGTTGTAGTCACAGGACAAGTCAAGATAAAGGCAAGGAAATTGATGAAGTGTCTGATATTCCCCTAATCTACATATGTAGTCCTACAGTTCTGGGAAGCTAAGGGTCACTAATCATCCAGATTAAACTTTGTTGCAAAGTAGCCTCTACTGACACTGATGAATAATTAACTCCTCTTAGGTGTGCTGCTAGTTGCTATAGATCAGATAGTACCTGATAGCAAGTTTGGCTTCCTAACAAGCAGAGTCCTGAGACACTGACACAGCCTTGGCCATCACCAGTACCACAGTCACCATTTGCGAGACCAACAGGTCTCTCCCCTGTTTTCCCAATGAGGAAAACACCACTCATGCTCACAGACATATTTGGAACCCAGATATGAAAAAGTCTTCATGGGACAAAAAGCACAGATATAAAACAATAGGAAAGGAGTCAAAATCATGCTACATCAATTGGCCTTACTATTAGTAAATAGCATAATATTTAGTGAGTCAAGCAGACAAGGTCATGTGAAATCCAGTCCCATATCCATGAATCCAAATACCTCATCTTTGTATGGAGAGATATGCCTGTGCTTTGCTGTGAGTATAGGACTGTATCCCTGAACAAGCGTAACTGATGGAATGTAATCCTAAATTGCTTTTCATTTTTAAATTCAGCTGGATTAGTCATTGCTCCCTTGGACTAGGAAGGGGGACATTATCAGGTCCCAAACATTTTTGATAATCCTAAAATAATTCAGGCTCCTCTCATCAGGAATTAAAATGTCTACCCCAACATAGCAGTGAACACTTTGAGTGATTTCATGTCATGGCTATTCTGCTTTCCCTAAACCACTCCACCCTTCACTCAAATGTGAGCAAACTTTGATGCCCACATTCACGAAAAAGTGTGGTATGTTTCTCCTCCTTTCATTTCTTGCCTATTTCTCCTCCACCCAATTGGATTCTGAACTTGCAGCGCTGGTGCACAGGAACAGTGAAGAGGTAAGTAGGTAGTAAAGGGTTCAGTCAGCAGGTAGCATCATACCTATGACCTTGGGAACTGTATAAGCCCCAGTTTCTTACATGACTGTTACCATGCTTTCCTCAGATACATGGCTGGGAACCTCTCACATTCAATTTCAGATAGTTTCTCCCTGGATCATTGCTTTCTAACATATCTCCACCCAGGTATATAGTAATACCTCTAGGTACTCTCTGGCAAGATCTGTTCACCTTTGCTCTTAGAAAGAATTCTGTATAGCCCCATGCTGACTTTCTATCACTTGTGCTTTACATCAGGTTGATAGGCAACAGAAAACATACTGTTTACCTTAATAAAATCTAAAAGCGAAGGATGGTAAATATATCCCTCCAAATTTGGTTCACCCCTCAGCATCTAGGCAATGCAACTCTCTTGATTTTAGATTTGAAAGGTGAGGACAGACATAGGTCTGCTTCAGGGACAGATTTCAAGCTAGGTGATTCTACTTACTACCCTTTACCAGACTTATAATAAAGAGCAGGAAAGTCAAACCATCACCCTCTTTAAAATGGTGGAGCTCATGGGTCAACAAAAATCAATGTGTTTCTCTCTGTGCTTCTTTTCTCAGACTTTCCAAACTCTGTTGAAGCATAGTTGGTTGAGTGTGGAGGTTGGTTGGCAGATTTTCTGTTATTAACATTTTGCTATTCCAGGAGAGTGGTTTTAATGCATTACCAATTGTTCTCAAGCCACAGCTGAAACTGATATTATGTTTCTAATTACATCTTTTTCTCTTTTTTTAAAGATGTGTAAGTGAGTATCTTCCCAAATATGAAATTCATCCTTTTTGATATGTTTATACTTGAGTGTCCTTAATTACATTCTTTACTGACAGGCTCCTGATCCACACATATAAAAATAAATAATCAAAGTTTCCAGCCAAGGTGGAATAACAGTGATTAGATTTACCCTCACTTTTGAAATAAAAACAAACAAAATGGACAAGATGTCTGAAACAATGGTTTTGGGCAATTGTATATCAGGCAACAAAAACAATGATTCCTGAGAGAGAGGAAATAAAGGAGGTGAGCCCTAAAATTGCCAGATCACAGCCTTGAGAGACTGTCCAGGGGCACAGGGCAGGTGTGAACCTGGTCAGAGGCTGGAAGACTCCCTGTTTTGAGGAAATAGACATGGAGCCCAAGATAGGCCAAGGCATCTTCAGTACACAAGACAGAGTATTAGATGGGAGATAGCTGCAAAGAGAAGAGAACACTAGAGATAATCAAGATGTTCCCCTCAAATCTTCAGCTGACTACTGATGAGCACATATGTGTTGAACGAACTACTGGAGTCCATGAAAAAATATCCAATCTCTAAGAAGGCCAGGAACTGTTTACATTGCTACCAGCCAGGATGGAATGCTTCATAATTCAATAGGGTATTTGGAAGAGTACCCCAAAGGATATTGCCTAGGCAGTGTGCAAAACTAGTCTTGAACTGAAGTCTGCCCTGATCTTACCTAACAAAGTATAAAGCAAGATCTGAAATGATCAAATTGTTTTCATGTATCTTAAACTGTATTTTAAATAAAATCTAAAGAACATTTGTAGAGAAAGTTAAATGCAGAAGAAATTAAAACAAATAAATAGAATGGGATAGAAAGGATAAAATCAGTCGAGAGTTATGAATAGAACAAGTCATACAAATTATAATCATCTTCACAGTTCATTCAGTCTCCTGTAACTAATTCTTGTTTTGTTACATCTTGGGTTATCAGGGTTATGAATCAATCCGTTTTCCATTAGAGTTTTAGAAATTCTTACTTAGTTCAGTGTTATGATCTTAGAGTCACCAAACCTGTATTCTAGAGTACTTGCTGGAGTCTTTTCCATGAACCTCTTTGATGATGAAGAATTTTTGTGTACAGTTGATTGTAAATGCTTTCAGAGCAGAATCAAGAGTAAAACAATAATTGTCTGTGAGCAACAAAAGACATGAAAATAGCCATGGTTAAAGATTTGGTGAGTGTTCACCAAAAAAAGTGAGGCAATTGAGAAGCAAATTGTTATTTTTTTGATATACAGTATTATAAAATAATACTGGAACTATGAGATATTACACCAAGACTTGCCAGAATTTTAGAAGTTTTGTATAATTTCAAGAACACATATTAATAACGTATACACATTATATAAAATCTAAGACAGTTAAACATTATTCTTTATATGATAATGTTTCCCATGCAATTTAACACATCAAATAAACCTAAATAAATTAATATTTCTCTTTTTATAAGGAAACAAAGCAACTCTCAGATCTTTTGGGGCCTTCTGGACACCTAGTTTGAGGTCAAATGGACTTCATATAGAGTTTGATTTGGAGAAGTTTGTTAAAAATGTCAAAAAATTTAAAACACTTGATCAAATAGGACCACAGGTCACTACGAAACAATACTCAGTTATCCACTCTTCCAAAGTGACAATTAAAAGACTTTAAAAGCAAATACAGAAAGTTATATAGTTGTAAAAACAAACAAACAAAAACTTAAGGTACTTTAATATTGAAAAGACTCAGTTTTTCTAAGTAATCAAAAACCTTATACAGACAACATAAAGCATAAAAATATTTTCATAAGACACAGAGTCCTTGTTTCCTAGGCAAATTACATTATAGGTAAAGAAAAACATTTTATAATATTTTACTAAGATCAGGGCAGTGATCTAAGACAATTTATTATTTTAACAGAGAGAAAATTAAACATCAGTTTTGTATCTACATTATTGAACACATTAAAAAACCTATATAAATAAACATATTCAATTCTACCTAGCTTTGATCTCATAACACAAAATTTATTTTCCATGATCCTTCTGAAATTTTCTATATCCATTTAGGTCTGTCATTTTTTCTCTTTCCTATTCTGGAAATACCAGTTTCTTTCTTTCTTTTTTTTTTTTTTTTAACATCTTTATTGGAGTATAACTGCTTTAAAATGGTGTTAGTTTCTACTTTATAACAAAGTGACTCAGCTATACATATACATGTATCCCCCTATCTCCTCTCTCTTGCATCCCCCTCCTACCCTCCCTATCCCACCCCTTTAGGTGGTCACAAAGCACTGAGCTGATCTCCCTGTGCTATGCAGCTGCTTCCCACTAGCTAGCTATTTTACATTTGGTAGTATATATAAGTCCATGCCACTCTCTCACTTTGTCCCAGCTTACCCTTCCCCCTCCCCATGTCCTCAAGTTAATTCTCTACGTCTGTGCCTTTATTCCTGTCCTGCTCCTAAGTTCTTCAGAAACATTTTATTTTTTTAGATACCATATATATGTGTTAGCATATGGTATTTCTTTCTCTCTTTCTGACTTCACTCTATATGACAGACTCTAAGTCCATCCACTTCACTACAAATAACTCAATTTTGTTTCTTTTTATGGCTGAGTAATATTCCATTGTATATATGTGCCACATCTTCTTTATCCATCCATCTGATGATGGGCACTTTAGGTTGCTTCCATATCCTGGCTATTGTAAATAGAGCTGCAATGAACATTGTGGTACATGACTCTTTTTGAATTATAGTTTTCTCAGGGTATATACCCAGGAGTGGGATTGGTGGGTCCTATGGTAGTTCTATTTTTAGTTTTTTAAGGAAACTCCATACTGTTCTCCATAGTGGGAGTATCAATTTACATTCCCACCAACAGTGCAAGAGTGTTCCCTTTTCTCCACACCATTTCCAGAATTTATTGTTTTAGACTTTTTGATAATGGCCATTCTGACCAGTGTGAGATGATATGTCATTGTAGTTTTGATTTGCATTTCTGTAATGATTAGTGATGTTGAGCATTCTTTCATGTGTTTGTTGGCAATCTGTATATCTTCTTTGGAGAAATGTCTAGTTAGGTCTTCTGCCCATTTTTGGATTGGGTTGTTTGTTTTTTGACACTGAGCTGCATGAGCTGCTTATATATTTTGGAGATTAATCCTTTCTCAGTTGCTTCATCTGCAAATATTTTCTCCCATTATGAGGGTTGTTTTTTCATCTTGTTTATGGTTTCCTTTGCTGTGCAAAAGCTTTTAAGCTTCATTAGGTCCCATTTGTTTATTTTTGTTTTTCTTTCCATTTCTCTAGGAGGTGGGTCTAAAAGGATCTTTCTGTGATGCAAGTCATAGAGTGTTCTGCCTATGTTTTCCTCTAAGAGTTTGATAGTTTCTGGCCTTACATTTAGGTCTTTAATCATTTTGAGTTTATTTTTGTGTACAGTGTTAGGGAGTATTCTAATTTCATTCTTTCACATGTAGTTGTCCAGTTTTCCCAGAACCACTTATTGAAGTGGCTGTCTTTTCTTCATTGTATATTCTTGCCTCCTTTATCAAAAATAAGGTGACCATTGTGTGTGGGTTTATCTCTGGGATTTCTATCCTGTTCCATTGATCTATCTTTCTGTTTTTGTGCCAGTTCCATACTGTTTTGATTGCTGTAGCTTTGTAGTATAGTCTGAATTCAGAGATCCTGCCAGGCATTTTCTTTTAGGACAAATTTACTCTCATTTTTCTCTGATTCTATATTCCTTGTATTCTTTTCATTTAAAAACACATCCTATTTTCTTTCCATATTTGTATGCATATTTGTTTCCCTTTCTTCTTATTGTTTCTCGTGGTTTTATTTTTATGTATTTGATTATAAGTTGTGAGTATTAATAACCTTTAGTTTCCAGTGAAAACTAGGAAGCAGGAAATTGTGAACTGTCTGTCATATATTAGTATCCTGTAGCAGATTAGCAAACTTATAAATACATAATTATAAACACTTATAACTTTCTATTTACATATGTTTTTCATAATATAATTTTAATGTGGCAAAACATATCTTTATTAATAAACCCAAATATCCTTTGTCTCTCTAAAAATTAAGTCAAAAAGATAAGTTTAATTATGTTTCACAATCAATGTCTCAGTATATTATCTTATTTGGAAATGATCTAGATATTCAAATAATATCCATTATTCAATTTAACAGTATAAAATTTTATTTTATTTACATTGAATTGAATTAACATGTTTTTAACAATTTTGTTTAGATTAGACATCAAACAGCTAATAAACATCTCATTTTTCTTGTTGACAAATTCTGTGCCACAGAGATCAAACAAGCTTATTTGACTTGTAATCTCAGGTAGAAAAAGTTGTTATGTTTGCATTATATTTAATGTAGATAACTCTGAAGGAGAAATGCCTGCTTTTACTAAACCAACAAACTTACATTAACTTTTAATTATCAAAGTTTATCATGGGTCATGTGAACTTGAAAAAAACATTTGGATTAGTTTTTATATTTCTGAAAGTTTTAGGAATACCTATTTGATATAAATTCTTAGTTTTCTTTAAGCCAATCAATTAGAGCCCTTAAAAAATATCACTTATACATAGTATACTTATATACATATGAACATATATATAAACATGTAGACAGAAACTGAATCTATAGCTTCCATTAAAAATTTTGCCATGTCTCGGGTACCATAATAAAAGCTCAAAAAAAAGAAAAAAAATTGGATCCAAATTGTTTTTCTGGCATTTGGACTACGTTAAGTTTACATGTTTAGAAGGCAAAAATTTTTTACTAAAGACTTTTTATTTGCATGCTGTAAGGATCCTTTCAGATCTATTTTTAGAGTTTTTTTTTTTTAGAAGCTTCTGCATGCAGATAAAAGAATGAATTCCATTGTCTTTAAGTAGTTTAGGATCCTCTCTTTACAAGGGTACCCCTTAAGGTGGACTATATTATCTAAGTTAAATATCCCTCAGTGTGTCCATTACAGTTCTCAATTATCCAAAAGTTCACCCATTTTCCAAGAAGATGCAAGATCTTGGTCCATAGTGGGCATACATATAGGAAGTAGGAGTTTTTTGGGGGTGGTGGAGAAAGAGTTTTAGACCAGGTAGAACCCATCCTTGCCTTTAGATTTCCTAAGAGATCTTAACTATGAGAGAACATTTTTTGAACAGCTGTTCCAAAACACAGGGACTCACACATCACCCCACATCAACTTTGAACAGAATAGGGTGACTTCAACAAACAAAATACAGGTATTCACAATAAAATCAGACAGCTCAAAATGCAGAGAGAGACATACCTTCAAACTCCAGGGTCAGCGAGAAAGCAAGTGAGATCAGTGGGCTCTATGGATAACAGTACCTGGTTTCTCAGTGGCCTCAGAGACTTTGGCAGCCATCTTTGTGTCCCAAGTCTGACACCAGAAACTGCCAAATACCCAGAAATAGCAAAACTAAAATCACGAAATTAATAAATATCATTTAGTAAGAATTTATTGTGCATGTAAGAACAGTTTGGGAACTGGAAGCTTCAAACTCAAAGACTGATATGAAGATGTTCAGAGTTATGAAGTTATAGGGCAGCTTATAAAATGAAAAATAAGAAGGTTATTTACCATTTACAATGATTGGTTATTACAATGGAGGTTTCCAGGTGGCAAGGATTGTTTTGAAGTGATTATATTATGTCATTTTTATAAAGATGACATGTTTCTTTAACGATTATCAGAGGCATTTATAATAAATAACCAAAGTTAAGTTTTGCTTATGTTCATGACATAAACTAGATTTAATTTTGCTAACATAGTTTAAATGTCTTTGTCTGCTCAGGGAATTCTCAAGTCCAGTTTCCATTTTGTATTTAATTTTAACAATAGGGAAAATTTTCCTCTATCAGAGGGACAAATGTAAGAGTTTTAGGTGTTCAGCTTCCACTACTGTGCAGCAGTAGTGTAGTTCCCCAGCTGAGGTTTACTTCAGGGTAAGGCCAATAAATAAAAAGGAGAAAAATTAAGGAAATGTCCCACATCCCCCCAAACACACACGAAAAAATGAGGGTTCTCCTCACACACCGGGGCTGACAAACATTTTGGTTTTGAAGTTCCTTTTATCAGAAAGACGGGACCCTCTCCATGGGTTTACTAAAATCATCTGCCGTGCATTTCTTGATTTAGTCTGCTCTTATATCAAAACTGGGAGATAATGAGGGCAACACAACCCAGAAACTCATTGCCACTGCTCTTATCTTGCTGTTTTTCAAATTTTAGCTTCCATTACCAATCTGCATGCTAATATTTACTTCTCAGAGTCCTTATGCAATGTAACCTCTCATAAAGGTAGGAGAAGTAAATATTTTGGTTCTTCATTAAACATCATTACTACTAGTTACCTGGGCAAAGACAGGCAATTCAGAAGAATGTATACTCCAGTACCTTATTTCATGATCTTTTCACATCATTCAAAACTCAGTCTATACAAGGGAGCTTCCTGAAGAAGGTCCTCCTTCCCAGAAAACACTTTACCTCAGTTGGGGTTGGTGATATCAGCCCATGACTCCAGCAGTTGTGGTTATAAGAGAAGCAAAACACCAGCTATGCTCTGATCCGTTGGCCTGTGCCTTTTGTCTTGAATTTGGTGGTGAGGCAGGATTTCATTCTGAATTGAGTGAGGAAAGGAGATAGAGTGGGCCAGTGTTTCCTAAATCAAAATTTGGATATGTTAAGTACATTACATGTTGTAAACTACTCTAAGCCTCCTATTCAACTGTGGTATTTCTTGTGCCTTACTATCATAGAAGAAAGCTTATTTCAGCCATTATAAAGTAACTCCTTTGGTTTCTTTTTTGTTTTGTTTTGTTTACTTTATATGTATCAGTTTATAGGCTAAAAATGTTTTTGGTTGTGTTGGGGAAAGTGTGGTGATATCTCATTCTGCTATATAGGATTGAAAAAATATGTGAAAATATGTCTTAAAGTCTGATATATATGAGGGTTCAAAACTGTTACTTCAGTCTATCATGAGAAAACCATGATTTAATAAAATAAAATACATTAACCATGATATTTTCACAACATTATAAAACTGCTGTAAATAAATCTAACACTCAAAAATGGGGCTATAAAATTTGTTCCTCTCTATGAAGTTAACATTACATGCTTTTACAAACTTTTTCTCCGATGGTTGCCAATGTTCTCTCTCCACATCAGGTAATTAACTGACTCCTTTCAGCAGTGTGTTTACTTCTCAGTTACTTTTTTTTTTTTTTCAATGTTGAAATTTACTTTTTTTTTTTAACATCTTTATTGGAGTATAATTGCTTTACAATGGTGTGTTAGTTTCACTTTTATATCACAGTGAATCAGTTATACATATACATATGTTCCCACACCTCTTCCCTCTTGCGTCTCACTCCCTCCCACCCTCCCTATCCCACCCCTCTGGGTGGTCACAAAGCACCGAGCTGATCTCCCTGTGCTATGCAGCGGCTTCCCACTAGCTATCTATTTTACGTTTGGTAGTGTATATATGTCCATGCTACTCTCTCACTTTGTCACAGTTTACCCTTTCCCCTCCCCATATCCTCAAGTCCATTCTCTACTAGGTCTGTGTCTTTATTCCCATCTTACCCCTAGGTTCTTCATGACATTTTTTTTTCCTCATAGATTCCATATATATGTGTTAGCATACAGTATTTGTCTTTCTCTTTCTGACTTCACTCTGTATGACAGAATCTAGGTCAATCCACCTCACTACAAATAATTCAGTTTCATTTCTTTTTATGGCTAATATTCCATTGCATATATGTGCCACATCTTCTTTATCCATTCATCTGATGATGGACACTTAGTTGCTTCCACCTCCTGGCTATTGTAAATAGAGCTGCAATGTACATTTTAGTACATGACTCTTTTTGAATTATGGTTTTCTTAGGGTATATGCCCAGTACTGGGATTGTTGGGTCCTATGGTAGTTCTATTTGTAGTTTTTTAAGGAACCTCCATACTGTTCTCCATAGTGGCTGAACCAATTCACATTCTCACCAGCAGTGCAAGAGTGTTCCCTTTTCTTCACACCCTCTCAGCATTTATTGTTTCTAGATTTTTTGATGATGGCCATTCTGAATGGTGTAAGATGATATCTCATTGTAGTTTGGATTTGCATTTCTCTAATGATTAATGATGTTGTACATTCTTTAATGTGTTTGTTGGCAATCTGTGTATCTTCTTTGGAGAAATGTCTATTTAGGTCTTTTGCCCATTTTTGGATTGGGTTGTTTGTTTTATTGTTATTGAGCTGCATGAGCTTCTTGTAAGTTTTGGAAATTAATCCCTTGTCAGTTGCTTCATTTGCAAATATTTTGTCCCATTCTGAGAGTTGTTTTTTCGTCTTGTTTATGGATTCCTTTGCTGTTCAAAAGCTTTCAAGTTTCATTAGGTTCAATTTGTTTTTATTTCAATTTCTCTAGGAGGTGGGTCAAAAAGTATCTGGCTGTAATTTATGTCATAGAGTGTTCTGTCTATATTTTCCTCTAAGAGTTTGATAGTTTCTGGCCTTACATTTAGGTCTTTAATCCATTTTGAGCTTATATTTGTGTATGGTGTTAGAGAGTGTTCTAATCTCATACTTTTACATGTACCTGTCCAGTTCGAATTCAAATGTAAATAAAACTAAAAGCTGGTTCTTTGAGAAGATAAACAAAATTGATAAACCATTAACCAGACTCATCAAGAAAAAAATGAAGAAGACTCAAAGCAATAGAATTAGAAATGAAAAAGGAGAAGTAACAAATGACACTGCGGAAATAAAAAAAGATCATGAGAGATTACTACAAGCCACTCTATGCCAATAAAATGGACAACCTGGAAAAAATGGACAAATTCTTAGAAATTCACAACCTGCCAAGACTGAATCAGGAAGAAATAGAAAATATGAACAGACCAATCACAAGCACTGAAATTGAAACTGTGATTAAAAATCTTCCAACAAACAAAAGTCAAGGACCAGCTGGCTTCACAGGTGAAATCTATCAAACATTTGGAGAAGAGCTAGCACCTATCCTTCTCAAACTCTCCCAAAATATAGCAGAGGGAGGAACACTCTCAAACTCATTCTATGAGGCCACCATCACCCTGATACCAAAACGAGAAAAAGATGTCACAAAGAAATAAAACTACAGGCCAATATCACTGATGAACATAGATGCAAAACTCCTCAACAAAATACTTGCAAACAGAATCCATTGGCAGATAAAAAGGATCATACACCATGATCAAGTGGGGTTTATTCCAGGAATGCAAGGATTCTTCAATATACGCTAATCAATGTGATAAACCATATTAACAAATTGAAGGAGCAAAACCATATGATCATCTCAATAGATGCAGAGAAAGCTTTTGACAAAATTTAACACCCATTTATGATAAAAACCCTGCAGAAAGTAGGCATAGAGGGAACTTCCCTCAACGTAATAAAGCCATATATGACAAACCCACAGCCAACATTGTCCTAAATGGTGAAAAACTGAAAGCATTTCCACTAAGATCAGGAACAAGACAAGGTTGCCCACTCTCACCACTCTTATTCAACATAGTTTTGGAAGTTTTATCCACAGCAGTCAGAGAAGAAAAGAAAAGAAAATAAAAGGAATCCAAATTGGAAAAGAAGTAGTAAAGCTGTCACTGTTTGCCAATGACATGATACTATACATAGATAATCCTAAAAATGCTACCAGAAAACTACTAGAGCTAATCAATGAATTTGGTAAAGTAGCAGGATACAAAGTTAATGCACAGATATCTCTGGCATTCCTATACACTAATGATGAAAAATCTGAAAGTTAAATTAATAAAACACTCCCATTTACCATTGCAACTAAAAGAATAAAACATCTAGGAATAAACCTACCTAAGGAGACAAAAGATCTGTATGCAGAAAATTATAAGACACTGATGAAAGAAATTAAAGATGATACAAATAGATGGAGAGATATACCATGTTCTCAGTTAGTCTTCATTGAACATTTTTCAAATGCATTCCACTTTTCTTATTGAAATTTGGCCAATTATCCTGTTAAATGTTCTTTCAAAATGGCTTTTATAGGTCTCTGGTATATCAGTTTCTTTACTGTATTGATTTCCTTATGCATTAGTTGAACCTACTATTGCAAACCCATCAAAACACTGTTTTTTCCTAGGTTTGCAGCTTCAATTTTGGTATATTTTACAGAAGTGTTTGCACCCTTAGAATCTATTCCAATTGCTAAATTTTTCATGATAACAAGCAATTGTTTCTTGGATCTATTACTTATTTTCTGTTTAGTGTTTATTTTCCAAATTAACAATCTGGGTGACCTCTTTTAAACAGAGGAAAAACTAAAACTGTGTCAGTCAGAATTGCATTTTCTTTGTTTCTATCAAATCCCGGCCTGAAATTATTTTGGAATATAATCAAGATTAACTTATCTTCTAATCAGAAGCATAGTTTTTTTTTTTTCCTATTACATAAAAATGATTTTTTAAACTACAAATAAAACTACCATATCACCGAGCAATCCCACTACTGGGCATATACGCTGAGAAAACCATAATTCAAAAAGAGTCATGTACCAAAATGCTCATTGCAGCTCTATTTTCAATAGCCAGGAGATGGAAGCAACCTAAGTGTCCATCATCGGATGAATGGATAAAGAAGATGTGGCACATATATACAATGGAATATTACTCAGCCATAAAAATAAATGAAATAGTTATTTGTAGTGAGGTGATTGGACCTAGAATCTGTCATACAGAGTAAAGTAAGCCAGAAAGAGAAAGACAAATACCATATGCTAACACATATATATGGAATCTATGAGAAAAAAAAAATGTCATGAAGAACCTAGGGGTAAGATGGGAATAAAGAAACAGACCTACTAGAGAATGGACTTGAGAATATGGGGAGGGGAAGGGTAAGCTGGGACAAAGTGAGAGAGTGGCATGGACATATATACACTACCAAACGTAAAATAGATAGCTAGTGGGAAGCAGCCGCATAGCACAGGGAGATCAGCTTGGTGCTGTTTGACCACCTAGAGGGGTGGGATAGGTAGGGTGGGAGGGAGTGAGACGCAAGAGGGAAGCGATGTGGGAACGTATGTATATGTATAACTGATTCACTTTGTTATAAAGCAGAAAGTAACACACGATTGTAAAGCAATTATACTCCAATAAAGATGTAAAAAAAAAGAAAAAAAAAGATTTTTTACAAGCAAGTGAAAGAAAGCATCTCAAAAGGCAAAATGACATCAAGTGTGAGTAGAGATATTACCTTCAAAACATTAGTGATGAAGATAAATTTGGAAAATATTCAATATTATCAAAACCTCAGAGAAAGAAAAAATTCTAAAATAATACCACTTATTATATCATCATTTATTAAAAGTAACAATAAAGTTAGTAATCAGGATGGAGGAAGTATGAAGAAATGAGCAACATTATATACTACTAATGTGAATTTAAATTCTATCAGGTTTATAGACACAGTATGCATATACATATGTATATGTATAAAAATACCTATATATATGTGTGTGTGTGTGTGTGTGTGTATAAACACATACACACATATACATAATTCTATATACCTGAATACAATTTAAATTCACATGAGTAGTGTAGAGCAGTATATATTGATATACATATATGAGTATAAATGTAAATTATAAAGTTTCACAAAAAAAATCCCTTAAACATGGCAATTATTTTGTCTCACCCAATCTCCTTCAAGTAATATATCTTCACAAACTGATAAGACACCCATACATACATTTATTTCCAAGGCTGTTCAGTGCAGTTTTATTAAAGGTAAAGATAAATGAAAACTATTTTAATGTCCAATGACAAAGTATGGGTTAAGTATGTCAGAGACTATAGCCATATTATGAACTAGTATGAAAATATGAAGCACCATGTTTTAAATGGTATATTACATATAGTAATAGGTAAAATATTATAAGCAATACATGTATATTGTATAATCTAATGCACACTAATATAATCACAGCTATATAAATTTGTAATAATATTTATTACTCATTAATATTTAAATTTAACAAGGAACTGTAATTTTTTTCTAGATAATTTATTTTCACATAAAGTTCTTCTTTTAATTCAGATATAAACATAAAACCAAAAAAGGAGAATAAAATATTGTTAGACAGACAAGAAGTTAAAAAAATAAGTATGTGTTTAGCATAATTCCATTTTAGGTTTGAAATTGTTATATCTGAGGAAACCAAAATGACTTCTAAAATAAAAGGACTAGATCTGTGCAAAAAATAACTGGAGTCCATTAATTATCTGTGCCTAGTTACCAAAGAATTTTTTTTTTTTCTTTCTTTTTTTTTTTTTTTCTTGCGTTATGCGGGCCTCTCACTGTCGTGGCCTCTCCCATTTGCGGAGCACAGGCTCCGGACGCGCAGGCCCAGCGGCCATGGCTCACGGGCCCAGCCGCTCCGCGGCATGTGGGATCCTCCCGAAACGGGGCACGAACCCGCGTCTCCTGCATCGGCAGGCGGACTCTCAAGCACTGCGCCACCAGGGAAGCCCACCAAAGAATTTTATACCAGTTTATTATACACAGTTACAATAACAGTATATAAAATGTATCATTTGAGAAGGAGTTAATGAAAATTGCACCCTCCTTTTAGCAAATGTATACCATCATTTACACCGAGAAAAGGCAGAGTACACTTTAATTACCTTTCAATTCTGACTTCCTCTGTAGTGGAATTCATCTAATCCTAGATCATGAGTCTAAAATAGGATGCAAGTTGTAGTTTATGTATGTTATTGGAAGAAAGCATTTGGGGGAGTCTCAGACATCTTGGAATTGTTCCAAGAAAGATGACCCTTGGTTCTATATAAAGTTCATTCAGGAGTCAAACCTCTGATGTCTTTTTTTTTTTTTTTAACATCTTTATTGGTGTATAATTGCTGTAAAATGGTGTGTTAGTTTATGTTTTAAAACAAAGTGACTCAGCTATACATATACATATATCCCCATATCTCCTCCCTCTTGCATCTCCTTCCCACTCTCACTATCCCACCCCTCTAGGTGGTCACAAAGCACTGAGCTGATCTCCCTGTGCTACTTTGTGTAGTATATATAAGTCCATGCCACTCTCTCACTTCGCCCCAGCTTACACTTCTCCTTCCCCTTGTCCTCAAGTCCATTCTCTATGCCTGTGTTTTTATTCCTGTCCTGCCCCGAGGTTTTGCAGAACCTTCTTTTTTTTTTTTTTTTTTTTTTTTTTGATTCCATATATATGTGTTAACATACGATATTTGTTTTTCTTTCTGACTTACTTCACTCTGTTTGAGAGTCTCTATGTCCGTCCACCTCAATACAAATAACTCAATTTTGTTTCTTTTTATGGCTGAGTAACATTTCATTGGATATATGTGCCACATCTTATTTATCCATTTGTCTGTCAATGTACAGTTAGGTTGCTTCCATGTCCAGGCTATTGTAAATAGAGGGGCAGTGAATATTTTGGTACATGACTCTTTTTGAATTATGGTTTTCTCAGGGTATATGCCCAGTAGTGAGATTGCTGGTTCATGTGGTAGTTCTATTTTTAGGTTTTAAGGAACCTTCATATTGTTCTCCATAGTGCCTGTATCAATTTACATTCCCACCAACAGTGCAAGAGGATTTCCTTTTCTCCACACCCTCTCTAGCATTTATTTATAGATTTTTTGATGATAGCCATTCTGACCAGTGTGAGGTGATACCTCATTGTAGTTTTGATTTTCATTTATCTAATGATTACAGATGTTGGGCATCCTTTAATGTGTTCTGGAAAAGTGTATATCTTTTTTGGAGAAATGTTTATTTAGGTCTTCTGCCCATTTTTGAATTTTTTTTTTTTTGACATTGAGCTTCATGAGCTGCTTGTATATATTGGAGATGATAATCCATTGTCAGTTGCTTCATTTGCAAATATTTTCTGCCTTTTGGAGGGTTGTCTTTTCGTCTTGTTTTTGTTTTCCTTTGTTGTGCAAAAGCTTTTAAGTTTTATTAGGTCCCATTTGTTTAATTTGATTTTATTTCCATTTCTCTAGTAGGTGGGTAAAAAAAGATCTTGGTATGATTTATGTCATGGATTGTTCTGCTTATGTTTTCCTCTAAGAGTTTTATAGTGTCTGGCCTCACTTTTAGGTCTTTAATCCATTTTGAGTATATTTTTGTGTACAGTCTTACAGAATGTTCTAATTTCATTCTTTTACAGGTAGCTGTCCAATTTTCCCAGCACCAATTATTAAAGAGACTGTCTTTTCTTCATTGTATATTTTTGCCTCCTCTATTAAAGATAAGGTGACCACATGTGCGTGAGTTTATCTCTGGGCTTTCTATCCTGTTCCATTTATCTATATTTCTGTTTGTGTGCCAGTACCATACTGTCTTGGTTACCGTAGCTTTGTAATAGAGTCTGAAGTCTAGGAATCTGATTCTTCAAGCTCTGTTTTTCTTTCTCATGATAGTTTTGGCTATTTGGGGTCTTTTGTGTTTCCATACAAATTGTGAACTTTTTTGTTATAGTTCTGTGAAAAATGCCATTGGTAGTTTGATACGGATTGCACTGAATCTGTAGATTGCTTTAGGTAGTATCATCATTTACACAGTGTTGATTCTTCCAATCCAAGAATATGGTATATCTCTCCATCTGTTTGTATCATCATTAATTTCATTCATTAGTGCCTTACAGTTTTCTGCATACAGGTGTTTTGTGTCCTTAGGTAGTTTTATTCCTAGGTATTTTATTCTTTTTGTTTCAATGGTAAATGGGAGTGTTTTCTTGATTTCATTTTCAGATTTTTCATCATTAATGTATAGGAATGTCAGAGATTTCTGTGCATTAATTTTGTATCCTGCTACTCTACCAAATTCATTGATTATCTCTAGTAGTTTTCTGGTAGCAAATTTAGGATTATCTATGTATAGTATCATGTCATCTGCAAACAGTGACAGCTTTACTTCTTCTTTCTGATTTGGATTCCTTTTATTTCCTTTTCTTCTCTGATTGCTGTGGCTAAAACTTCCAAAACTATGTTGAATAAGAGTGGTGAGAGTGGGCAACCTTGTCTTGTTCCTGATCTTAGTGGAAATGCTTTCAGTTTTTCACCATTTAGGACGATGTTGGCTGTGGGTTTGTCATATATGGCTTTATTATGTTGAGGGAAGTTCCCTCTATGCCTACTTTCTGCAGGGTTTTTATCATAAATGGGTGTTAAATTTTGTCAAAAGCTTTCTCTGCATCTATTGAGATGATCATATGGTTTTTCTCCTTCAATTTATTAATATGGTTTATCACATTTATGGATTTGCGTATATTGAACAATCCTTGCATTCTTGGAATAAACCCCACTTGATCATGGTGTATGATCCTTTTAATGTGCTGTTGGATTCTGTTTGCTACTATTCTGTTGAGGAGTTTTGCATCTATGTTCATCAGTGATATTGGCCTGTAGTTTTCTTTCTTTGTGGCATCCTTGTCTGGTTTTGGTATCAAGGTGATGGTGGCCTCGTAGAAGGAATTTGGGAGTGTTCCTCACTCTGCTATATTTTGGAAGAGTTTGAGAAGGATAGGTGTTAGCTCTTCTCTAAACGTTTGATAGAATTCGCCTGTGAAGCCATCTGGTCCTGGGTTTTTGTTTATTGGAAGGCTTTTAATCACAGTTTCAATTTCAGTGTTTGTGATTGGTCTGTTCATATTTTCTATGTCTTCCTGATTCAGTCTTGGCAGGTTGTGCATTTCTAAGAATTTGTCCATTTCTTCCAGGTTGTCCATTTTATTGGCATAGAGTTGCTTGTAGTAATACCTCATGATCTTTTTTTATTTCTGCTGTGTCAGTTGTTACTTCTCCTTTTTCATTTCTAATTCTATTGATTTGAATGTCCCCCCCCCTTTTTTTCTTGATGAGTCTGGGTAATCTCTTTTTTGTTTATCTTCTCAAAGAACCAGCTTTTAGTTTTATTGATATTTGCTATTGTTTCCTTCATTTCTTTTTCATTTATTTCTGATCTGACTTTTAGTATTTCTTTCCTTCTGCTAACTTTGGGGTTTTTTTGTTCTTCTTTTTCTAATTGCTTTAGGGGAAATATTAGGTTGTGTATTTGAAATGTTTCGTGCTTCTTAAGGTGGGCTTGTATTGCTATAAACTTCCCTCTTAGAACTGCTTTTGCTGCATCCCATAGGTCATATTTTCTCCATCGTCATTTGTTTCTAGGAATTTTTTAATTTCTTCTTTGATTTCTTCAGTGATCATTTCGTTATTAAGTAGTGTCTTGTTTAGCCACCATGTGTTTGTATATTTTACAGATCTTTTCCTGTAATTGTTATCTAGTCTTATAGCGTTGTGGTTGGAAAAGTTACTTGATACAATTTCAATTTTCTTAAATTTACCAAGGCTTGATTTGTGACCCAAGATATGATCTATCCTGGAGAATGTTTCATGAGCACTTGAGAAAAATGTGTATTCTGTTGTTTTTGGATGGAGTGTCCTATAAATATCAATTAAGTCCATCTTGTTTAATGTATCATTTAAAGCTTGTGTTTCCTTATTTATTTTCATTTTGCATGATCTGTCCATTGGTGAAAATGGGATGTTAAAGTCCCCTACTATGGATGTGTTACTGTTGATTTCCCCTTTTATGGCTGTTAGTATTTGCCTTATGTATTGAGGTGCTCCTATGTTGGGTGCATAAATATTTACAATTGTTATATCTTCTTCTTGGATCGATCCTTTGATCATTATGTAGTGTCCTTCTTTGTCTCTTCTAATAGTCTTTATTTTAAAGTCTATTTTGTCTGATATGAGTATTGGTACTTCAGCTTTGTTTTGGTTTTCATTTGCATGGAATATCTTTTTCCATTCACTTATTTTCAGTCTGTATGTGTCTCTAGGTCTGAAATGGGTCTCTTGTAGACAGCATATATATTGGTCTTGTTTTTGTATCCATTCAGCCAATCTGTGTCTTTTGGTGGGAACATTTAGTCCATTTACATTTAAGGTAATTATCAATATGTATGTTCCTATTCCCATTTTCTAAATTGTTTTGGGTTCGTTATTATAGGTCTTTTCCTTCTCCTGTGTTTCTTGCCTAGAGAAGTTCCTTTAGCATTTGTTGTAAAGCTGGTTTGGTGGTGCTGAACTCTCTCAGCTTTTGCTTGTCTGTTAAAGTTTTAATTTCTCCATCAAATCTGAATGAGATCCTTGCTGGGTAGAGTAATCTTGGTTGCAGGTTTTTCTCCTTCATCACTTTCAGTATGTCCTGCCAGTCCCTTCTGGCTTGCAGAGTTTCTGCTGAAAGATCAGCTGTTAACTTTTTGGGGATACTCTTGTGTGTTGTTTTTCCCTTGCTGCTTTTAATATGCTTTCTTTGTATTTAATTTTTGACATTTTGATTAATATGTGTCTTGGCATATTTCTCCTTGAATTTATACTATATGGGACTCTCTGTGATTCCTGGATTTGATTAACTATTTCCTTTCCCATATTAGGGAAGTTTTCACCTATAATGTCTTCAAATATTTTCTCAGTCCCTTACTTTTTCTCTTCTTCTTCTGAAACTCCTATAATTTGAATGTTGGTGTGTTTAATGTTGTCCCAGAGGTCTCTGAGACTGTCCTCAGTTCTTCTCATTCTTTTTTTCTTTATTCTGCTCTGCAGTGGTTATCTCCACTATTTTATCTTCCAGGTCACTTATCCGTTCTTCTGCCTCAGTTATTCTGCTATTGATCCCATGTAGAGTCTTTTTCATTTCATTTATTGTGTTGTACCTTATTGTTTGTTTCATCTTTAGTTCTTCTAGGTCCTTGTTAAATGTTTCTTACATTTTATTCATTCTATTTCCAAGATTTTGGATCATCTTTACTGTCATTATTGTGAATCCTTTTTCAGGTAGACTGCCTATTTCCTCTTCATTTGTTAGGTCTGGTGCATTTTTATCTAGCTCCTTCTTCCACTGTGTTTTTCTGTCTTCTCTTTTTGCTTATCTTACTGTGTTTGGGGTTCTTTTTGCAGGCTTCAGGTTCGTAGTTCCCATTGTCTTTGATGTCTGTCTGCAGTGGCTAAGGTTGGTTCAGTGGGTTGTGTAGACTTCCTGGTGGAGGGGACTATTGCCTGTTTTTTGGTGGATGAAGCTGTATCTTGTTTCTCTAGTGGGCAGGTCCAGGTCTGGTGGTGTGTTTTGGGGTGTCTGTAGACTTATTATTATTTTAGGCAGCCTCTCTGCTAATGGTGGTTTTGTGTTCCTGTTTTGCTAGTTGTTTGGCATAGGTTATCCAGCACTGTAGCTTACTGGTCGTTGAGTGAAGCTGGGTGCTGGTGTTGAGATGGAGATCTCTGGGAGATTTTTGCATTTGATATTATATAGAGCTGGGAGGTCTCTTGTTGACCAGTGTCCTGAAGTTGACTCTCCCACCTCAGAGGCACAGCACAGACTCCTGGCTGCAGCACCAAGAACATTTCATCCACACGGCTCAGAAAAAAAGGGATAAAACATAGAGAGAAAGAATTAGTAGAAGTAGGAAGAAATAAATAAATAAAGATAGATAGAAAAAAAGGAGGGGAGGAAGGAAGGAAGAAAGAAAGAAGGAAAAAAGGAAAGAAAAGAGGGAGGAAGGAAGGAAGGAAGGACAGAAGGAAGGAAAAAAGAAAGAAAAAAAGAAGATACAGTAAAATAAAATATAGTATATTAAAGTTATTAAATTAAAAAAATAATTATTTAGGAAAAAAAAGGGACAGATAGAACCTTAGAACAAATGGTGGAAGCAAAGCTATACAGACAAAATCTCACACAGAAGCATATACATACACACTCACAAAAAGTGGAAAAGGGGAAATAAATCATCAATCTTGCACTCGAAGTCCACCTCCTTAATTTGGGATGATTCATTGTCTAAAGGAGGGAAGGAAGGAAGGAAGGAAGGAAGGAAAGAAAGAAAGAAAGAAAGAAAGAAAGAAAGAAAGAAAGAAAGAAAGAAAGAAAGAAAGAAAGAAAGAGAAAGGAAGAAAGAAAGAGAAAGGAAGAAAGAAAGAAGGTAAAGTATAATAAAGTTATTAAAATTAATTATTAAGAAAAAAATTAAAACAAAAAACGGGCAGATAGAACCCAAAACAAATGGTGGAAGCAAAGCTATACAGACAAAATCTCACACAGAAGCATATACATACACACTCACAAAAAGGGGAAAAACATCATCAATCTTGCTCTCGAAGTCCACCTCCTCAATGTGGGATGATTTGTTGTCTATTCATGTATTCCCCAGATGCAGGGTACATAAAGTTGATTGTGGAGCTTTAATCTGCTGCTTCTGAGGCTGCTGGGAGAGATTTCCCTTTCTCTTCTTTGTTCTCACAGCTCACAGAGGCTCAGCTTTGGATTTGGCCCTGCCTCTGCGTGTAGGTCGCTGGAGAACATCTCTTCTTTGCTCAGACAGGACGGGGTTAAAGGAGCCTCTGATTCGGGGGCTCTGGCTCACTCAGGCCGGAGGGAGGGAGGAACACGGCATGCGGGGCGGGCCTGTGGCAGCAGAGGTCGACATGACGTTGGACCATCCTGAGACCCGCCGTGCGTTCTCCTGGAAGTTGTCCCTGGATCCAGGGAACCTGGCAGTGGCGGGCTGCACAGGCTCCCCAGAAGAGGGGTGTGGATAGTGACCTGTGCTCACACACAGGTCCCTTGGTGGCGTCAGCAGCAGCCTTAGCATCTCCCGCCCGTCTCTGGGGTCCGCGCTTTTAGCTGCAGCTCATGCCCATCTCTGGGGTCCGTGTTTTTAGCCGCGGCTCACGCCCGTCTCTGGAGTTCCTTTAAGCAGTGCTCTTAAACCCCTCTCCTCACACACCAGGAAACAAAGAGGGAAGAAAAAGTCTCTTGCCTCTTCAGCAGCTCCAGACCTTTTCCCCTACTCCCTTCAGGCTAGCCGTAGTGCACTAAACCCTTCAGGCTGTGTTCACGCAGCCAACCCCAGTCCTCTCCCTGCGCTCCAACCAAAGCCTCAGCTTGCAGCCCCTCCCGCCCAGGTGGGTGAGCAGACAAGCCTCTCGGGCTGGTGAGTGCCAGTCGGCACCGATCCTCTGTGCAGGAATCTCCCCGCTTTACCCTCCGCACCCCTGTTGCTCTGTTCTCCTCCGCCGCCCCGAAGCTCCCCGCTTTGCCTCCCGCAGTCTCCGCCCACGAAGGGGCTCCTAGAGTGTGGCAACCTTCCCTCCTTCACAGCTCCCTCCCACTGGTGCAGGTCCCGTCCCTATCCTTTTGTCTCTCTTTATTCTTTTTTCTTTTGCCCTACTCAGGTACGTGGGGAGTTTCTTGCCTTTTGGGAGGTCTGCGGTCTTCTGCCAGCATTCAGTAGGTGTTCTGTAGGAGTTGCTCCACGTGTAGATGTATTTCTGGTGTATCTTTGGGGAGTAAGGTGATCTCCGCGTCTTACTCTTCCGCCATCTTCCCCTCCGCCTCCAGTGTATCATCTTTTTAATGTGCTGTTGGATTCTGTTTGCTAGTATTTTGTTGAGGATTTTTGCATCTATGTTCATCAGTGATACTGGCCTGTAGTTTTCTTTTGTTGTGACATCTCTTTCTGGTTTTGATATCAGGGTGATGGTGAGCTTGTAGAATGAGTTTGGGAGTGTTCTTCCCTCTGCTATATTTTGGAAGAATTTGAGAAGGATAAGTGTTAGCTCCTCTCTAAATGTTTGATAGAATTCACCTGTGAAGCCAGCTGGTCCAGTGCTTTTTTTTGTTGGAAGATTTTAAATCAAACTTTCAATTTCAGTGCTTGTAATTGGCCTGTTTTTATTTTCTATTTCTTCCTGGTTCAGTCTCAGAAGGTCTTCTCTAAGACTTTGTCCATTTCTTCCAGCTTGTCCATTTTATTTGCCTATAGTTGCTTGTAGTAAAGTCTCATGATCCTTTGTATTTCTAATTCTGTTGATTTTTTCCATCCCCTCACTTTCAGTCAGTATGTGTGCCTAGGTCTGAAGTGGGTCTCTTGTAGACAGCATACATATGGGTCTTGTTTTTGTGTCCATTCAGCCAGTCTATGTCTTTTGGTTGGGGCATTTAATCCATTTACATTTAAGGTAATTATCGATATGTATGTTCCTATTATCATTTTCTTAATTGTTTTGAGTTTGTTATTGTGTGTCATTTCGTTCTCTTCTGTTTTCTGCCTAGAGAAGTTGCTTTGACATTTGTTGTAGAAGTGGTTTGGTGGTGCTGAATTCTCTTAGCTTTTGCTTGTCTGTAAAGTTTTTAATTTCTCTACCAAATCTGAATGAGATCCTTGCTGGTTAGAGTAACATTGGTTGTAGCTTTTTCCCTTTCATCAGTTTCTGTATGTCCTTCTGCTCCCTTCTGCCATGCAGAATTTCTTCTGAAAGATCAGCTGTGAAACTTATGGGCATTCCCTTGTATGTTATTTGTTGCTTTCCCCTTACTGCCTTTAATATTTTCTCTTTGTATTTAATTTTTGATAGTTTGATGAATATGTGTCTTGACATGTTTCTCCTTGGATTTATCTTGGATGGGACTCTCTGTGCTTCATGGACTTGATTGGACTATTTCCTTTCCCATAATAGGGATATTTTCTATCTTAATCATTTCCAATATTTTCTCAGTCCGTTTCTTCTTCTCGTCTTCTCCTGGGACCTGTATAATTCAAATTTTGGTGCACTTACTGTCCCAAAGGTCTCTGAGGCTGTCCTCAATTCTTTTCATTCATTTTTCTTTACTCTGCTCTGTGGTAGTTTTTTCACTTGTTTATCTTCCCAATCACTTATCTGTTCTTCTGCCTCGGTTATTCTGCTATTGATTCCTTCTAGAGAATTTTTAATTTCATTCATTTTGTTGTTCATCATTGTTTGCTTGCTTTTTATTTCTTCCAGGTCCATGTTAAACATTTCTTGTATTTTCTCCATTCTATTTCCAAGATTTTGGATCATATTTATGATCATTACTCTGAATTATTTTTCAGGTAGACTGCCTATTTCCTCTTCATTTGTTTCATCTAGTGGGTTTTTATCTTGCTCCTTCATATGCTGTGTATTACTCTGTCTTCTCATTTTGCTTTACATCCTGTGTCTGAGGTCTCATTTATGCAGGCTACAAGTTTGTAGCTCCCATCGTTTTTGGTGTCTGTCCCCAGTTGGTAATGTTGGTTCAGTGGCTTTTCTAGGCTTCCTGTTGAAGGGGACTAGTGCCTGTGTTCTGGTGTCCCCAGTTGGTAATGTTGGTTCAGTGGCTTTTCTAGGCTTCCTGTTGAAGGGGACTAGTGCCTGTGTTCTGGTGGATGAGGCTGGATCTTGTCTTTCTGATGGGCAAGACCACATCTGGTGGTGTGTTTTGGAGTGTTTGTGAATGTATGATTTTAGGCAGCTTCTCTGCTTATGCGTGAGCTTGTGTTCCTTTCTTGCTTATCATTTGTCTGGGGGTGTCCAGCACTGGAGCTTGCTGGTCGTTGTGTGGAGCTGGGTCTTAGCCTTGAGATGGAGATCTCTAGGAGAGCTTTTGCTGATTGATATTATGAGGGGCTCAGAGGTCTCGGGTGGACCAAGGTCCTGAACTCGGCTCTCCCACCTCAGAGGCTCAGGCCTCACACCAAGCCGGAGCACAAAGACTCTGTCAGCAACACTGCTCAGAATAAAAGGGAGAAAAGAGAAAAGAAGAGGAAAGAAGGAAAAAAAATAAAATAATGTTATTAAAAATATAGTTTTAAAATAAAAAAAGTAATTTAAAAAAAAGGAGAGAGCAACCCCACCAATAAACAAATCCACCAATAATAACAAGCACTAAAAACTATACTAAAAATAATGGACAGATGGAATCTTAGGACAAATGGTAAAAAGCCAACCTATACAGACAAAATCACACAAAGATGCATACACACTCACAAAAAGAGAAAAAAAATATATATATATTAAAAAGGAAGAGAGCAATCAAATCAATAAACTAATCTATCCATGATAATAAGGTCTAAATACTAAACCAAGCTATACATAAATCTACAAACAAATTAAGCACAGAAAGCAGACCTCAAATGTACAGTTGCTCCTAAGGTCCACCATCTCAGTTTTGGGATGATTTTTTGTCTCTGCAGGTATTCCACAGATGCAGGGTACATCAAGTTGATTGTGGAGATTTGGTCTGCTACTCCTGAGGCTTCTGAGGGAGATTTCCTTTTCTCTTCTTTGTTTGCACAGCTCCTAGGTCTCAGCTTTGGGTTTGACCCTGCCACTGCTTGTAGGTCACCCTCTGGCATCCATTCTTCACCCAGTTAGGAGGGGGTTAAAGGAGTGGCTGATTAGGTGACTCTGGCTCATTCAGGCCTGGGAGAGGGAGGGATACAGAATGCGGGGCGAGCCTGCAGTGGCAGAAACCAGCATAACGTTGCCACATCCTGAGGCGCACTGTGTGTTCTCTCAGGGAAGTTGTCCTTGGATCACGGGACCCTGGCAGTGGCAAACTGCACCGGCTCCCAGGAGGGGAGGTGTGGATAGTGACCTGTGCTTGCACACAGGTTTCTTTGTGGCTGCAGCAGCAGCCTTAGCATTTCATGCTGGTCTCTGGTATCCACGCTGATATCTGCAGCTCGTGCCCATCTCTGGAACTCGTTTAGGTGGTGCTCTGAATCCCCTCTCCCTATGCACCCTGAAACAATGGTTTCTTGCCTCTTAGGCAGTTCCAGACTTTTCCTGGACTCCCTCCTGGCTAGCTGTGGCGCACTAACCCCCTTCAGGCTGTGTTCAGCCACCAACCCCAGTCCTCTCCCTGGGATCTGACCTCCAAAGCCTGAGCCTCAGCTCCCAACCTCAACCCTCGGTCTGGTGAGTGCTGGTTGGAACCAATCCTCTGTGCAGCAATCTCTCCACTCTGCCCTCTGCACCCCTGTTGCTGCACTCTCTTCCATGGCTCCAAAGCTTCCCCACCACCACACCACATCTCCACCAGTGAAGGGGCTCCTAGTGTGTGGAAAATTTTCCTCCTTCACAGCTCCCTCCCAGAAGTGAATGTCCCATCCCTATTCTTTTTTTTTTTTTTTTTCTTGCGTTATTCGGGCCTCTCACTGTTGTGGCCTCTCCCATTTGCGGAGCACAGGCTCCGGACGCGCAGGCTCAG
>NW_006785667.1:179037-191575 GCF_000442215.2 Lipotes vexillifer
CCCGCGTCTCCTGCATCGGCAGGCGGACTCTCAAGCACTGCGCCACCAGGGAAGCCCATCCCTATTCTTTTGTATCTGTTTTTTTCTTTAGCCCTACCCAGGTACGTGGGAAGTTTCTGGCCTTTTGGGAAGTTTGAGGTCTTCTGCCAGCGTTCAGTAAGTGTTCTGTAGGAGTTGTCCCACATGTAGGTGTATTTCTGATGTATTTGTGGGGAAAAAGGTGATTCCACATCTTACTCCTCCACCATCTTAAAGATCCTGCCTAGATAATTTTTAATTTCAGTTTTCATGGCTTCTACTTCACCATAGATGATTCATAAAAATTTAAATAAAGCAGCTCTAAATATATACACACAAATTTAAAAATGCAAGAGAGTTAATTTTTTTCTTGTTCACATAATTCTACTGCTAATTTTGTCTGTATTTTGGATACATATAATTAAGAAATAATGTTCCTAGGATAGGAAGTTGCCTTTCTTTCTTTTAATAAGCAGAACCTGCAGCTCTCCAGTTAGGAGAGGAAATCCTTCCCCAAGGAAATATTCCCTCTTGTACATTGATATTTTTAGCAGTTTCTGAAATCCATGATTATATCAGTTAGATAAAGCAGCAGCTAGAATTTTTAAAAGGGTTAGTGTCCTTTAAGGTGGAATATGTAAGATAGTAAATGTATTTTCTTTTATTTAGTGTAACAATGCTTTATTATAACAAGAATTGCAGCTGAGAGGATTGCTGAGTGTGAATGAGAGGGGTAAGAAAAGTGAACCAGTTTCTGAGAGAAGACAACACATTATATTACTCAGAGTTGGAGGATTTCAATATAAAATTCATTAATTCAAAAAGCAAAGGTGGTGTGTGCATTTTGAAGTTGTGTCATGTGTCACTAAATAAAAATACAAATTTTTACATAAATTGTAATATGAGTTCAGGGCAAAGTGAGTGTAATAAAGTCTGTACTGTCTCATTTAGTAGTTTGCACCTTGCAAACTCCTAAGGAATTATTCATCTGCCTGTATGTGCATTTTTGGCATGTCATATGTATATAGTCATAAAAAGTAGACCTTTGAGTCCCCAAAAATCTTAAAATTTGTATGGTCAGGTAATTTAAGACATATTATTTGAAACAGGGGTTAAGTAGTAACACATATTTGTAAAGTAGAAATTTAAGACAGAATGAGAGAATGGACTCAGTATTGGAATTAACTTCAATTAAAAAATTCATATTTTCCTTTTGCTATGTTTTATAAACTATCTACAATAAACACATTTTGCTTTATATTATCAAAAAAATAATGCTGGGCTTCCCTGGCAGCGCAGTGATTGAGAGTCCACCTGCCGATGCAGGAGACATGGGTTCATGCCCCAGTCCGGGAAGATCCCACATGCCATGGAGCAGCTGGGTCAGTGAGCCATGGCCACTGAGGCTGTGCGTCCAGAGCCTGTGCTCCACAACGGGAGAGGTCACAACAGTGAGAGGCCCACATACCGCAAAAAAAGATAATGCTTATTAAAAATAGTAAAGATATGTATGATCAAATTGCAAAATTATTAACCCTAAATCAAAAATTCATTTTGGTGCAAGGAGAGGCAGGAGAAAATGATATTAAGTATGTCATCCTCATTAGTTCTTTATATTTAAGTTCAGGGGTGCTATGGATAGAGATTCCTCATATGATATGTACAGCTTCACTCTCAGTTCTGATCGTTCAAGGTTTTCTAAAACTAGCTTAAATCATTTCGTATATGTGGTAATAATTTTAGGAAAGCAGGGAATATTGTCTAATAAAATATATATTAACTGAAACCCACATTTAAGTGACAAGCATTTTTTTTTTTTTAAGAAAAGATGGTTGGCAATTACTTTTCTCCCCAGCTTTATTGAGATATAACTGACACATAATGTTGTGTAAGTTTAAGATGTACTACGTGTCCACATTGATTTTATACAATTATATATTAAAAATGATTAATACCATAATGTTAACACCTGATACCTGAATCACACCCTATAATTACCATGTCTTTTTTTGTGGTAAGAAAATTTACAATGTACTCTCTTAGTGATTTTCAAGAATATAATACAGTATTATTAAATAGATCATTATGTTGTACATTAGATCCCCAGAACTTATTAATCTTATAGTTGGAAGTCTCTACTCTTTAACTAACTTCTCTCCATTTCCCACATCTCCCAGCCCCTAGTAATCACCTTTTACATCCCTGTTTCTTTGTTTTCATCTTTATTTATTTATTTTTTTTAGATTTCACATATAAGTGATGGCATACAGCCTTTGACTTTGTCTGACTTAACTCACTTAACACAATGCCCTCAAGGTCTATCCATGTTGTTACAAATAGCAGGCTTTCCTTCCTTCTCATGGCTGAATAATATTCCACTGTGTGTGTGTTTGCATGTGTCTGTGTACCTCACCTCTATCCAATCATTGATTTACACTTAGGTTGTTTCCATATCTTGGTTATTGTGAATAATGCTGAAATAAAAATGAGAATGCAGATATGTCTTTGATATCCAATTTTTATTTTCTTTGCATATATACCCGGAAGTGGGATTGCCAGATCATATGGTAGTTCTATTTTTAATGTTTTGAGAAGCCTCCACACTGTTCTCCATAGTGGCTGCACCAACTCACATCCCCAGCAACAGTGCACAAAAGTTCCTTTGTCTCCACTCCGTCTCCAATGCTTATTTTCTATCTTTTTGATGATAGCCATTTTAACAGATGTGAATAGCTCATTTTGGTTTTGTATAGTATTTCCCTGATGATTACTGATATTGAGCACCTTCTCATGTACCTATTGGCCAATTTGATGTCTTCTTTAGAAAAAATGTCTATGTGGTTCCTCTGCCCATTTTTTAATCAGGTTTTGGATATTTTTACCATTGAGTCGTTGTATTTTGGGGGATATTAATTCCTTTTCAGATATATGGCTTGCAATTTTTTTTTTTTCTTATTCCATAGGCTGCCTTTTCACTTTGTTGGTGGTTTCCTTTCCTGCTCAGAAGCATTTTTTTAGGTGACAAGCATTGTTTTTAAAGAAAAGTGTATATGTAGTATACACTTTAAAGTGTATACTACATATATGTATATATATATAGATATATAATATATATGTATTTTTATTGTTTTTTTTAATTTTAAACGTACCTAGTTTATCATAGTTTCTCCTTAGACTATAATTTATATTTATTTTATAAATTTTCATAAATTGTGAAGATATTACAGGGTGTCTATATAAGCTGAAGCCAGTTTCCCCTATTATTGGTACCTTAGATTAAGTTGATTAATTTGTTACATTTAATGAACCACTCACTACTGATGTTAACGTCTCTAGTAGCAGCAGCAGCAGCAGCAGCAGCAGCAGCAGCAGGAGTACTAATTAAATCCATCATTTATTCAGATATTCTTAGCTTCAATCCACCACCCTTTTGCTCTTCCAGGATCCTAGCCAGGATACCTCATTACATTTAGTCATAATGTCTCCCTAGACTCCTCTTCTCTGTGACAGTTTCTCAGACTTTCCATACTTTTTATTAATTTGACTGCTTGAGAAGTATTGGTCAGGTACTTTATTGAATGTTCTTCAATAATCATTTCAACTTCTTTTACACAGGATATTTTTCTCTTCTTCACCGTTTGTTTGTTTGTTTATATCAGTATTAATTCATAGATATTCATTTAACACATTGAGTTATAAACAAATAATACTGTATTTAGTTGCTCAAATTGTTGTAGCCTTGGCCATTGGGACTCTTTCTGTTCACTCCTGTGTCACTTTGACATACCCCCACCATGCGGGTTGCTATTTTTAGTTGAGCACATTTTACTTTCTGGAGCCACAAGATGATCTAGGCTAATTCGTATATTGCCTGCCCCAGTCCTAGAATCAGCCATTTCTCCAAGGACCTCTGGTTCCTTTAATGGGAGAATCTTAACAGAAGCCTATATTAGGCTCTAGGTGTGCTCATTATTACTGGGATAGTAATTGGATCCAGACCCTCTCAGTGGAGGGAAAAAGAGAATATGTGTGTACTTCCCTGGGTATATTTGCATATCTGTAAATATTTCTGTATGTAATCCCTTGTATCTACATTACGCTAAACTTGAGTTGATACTAATATCTCCAAATCTAAGCCCATAGAAAATGGATTAACATACACTACTCCCCTTGGTTATTTGTAACGTTCCACTCAACAATAAGAAACCTGGCTCCCACCGTAATTAATTGCTCACTTTCAATATACATGCATTGTGCTTTCAGACTTTTTAACCCATATCTTTGCTTTTGATAAAGAAAAGAGCTTTATCAACTAGAGTACAGCACTGCATACAATTTCCTTTAGTGGTATTTTTTTTTTTTCTTTAATCCTCTAGATTCCACTCACTTCCAAAGTAACTAGGTCAGCAACTTTTTTCCCTAATCACCTTCCATGGAGTCATTTCATACATTTCTAATACAGTTAGACTGTATTAATTACAATTACAGTAATATATAAGTAATATATTCTACATTCTATCCTGGGAATCCTGGACCACCTAAATGACTTTCTAAGATTTGTTGCATTAAGTTCCTTCTTTGTGCTGTAAAGCTCTATACATTTAGATGAATGAATAGTGGTATGCACCATTCTTTATAGTATCATACAGAATAGTATCATACAGTATAGTATCATACAAAATAGCCTTACAAAGTTCACATTTATTTCACCTACTTAAACTTCCTCTCTCCAACCCTGGACCCCTCAAAACCACAAATTATACTTACTCTCTGTATAGGTTTGCATTTTCAGAGTGCTATATATGGAAAGGTTACAGTATGTAATATTTCAGATCAGGTTCTATCACTTAGGAATATGCAATTAAAATGTATCCTTGTTTTTTCATGGTGTGATAACTTATTTTATCACTGAATAGTATCCCTTGTTTGAATGCATCACACTGTTTATTCATTCACCAACTGAAGGACGTATTGATTTTTCTAGACTTTGGCAATTTCAATCAGTTGTAAAAATACCAGTGTGTGGAATTACTGTAGTATTTTTATAATTTTGTATGAAATTGCTAAACTGCCTTCCAAAGTACTTTACCATTTTACTTTCTCACCAGCAATTAGTGATCCAGTTTCTCTGTGTGCCTGATGGTGTGGTAGGTTACACTGATTTAGTTTTGAGTATTGGACCAGACTTTGAGACCTCTAATAAATGCCACTTTTCATGGACTATAATTATTTTTTATACATTTTATTTGATTTGTTAATATTTTGTTGAGGATTTCTTTTGGAATTTTCTTTTATTTATTTTTTTATACAGCAGGTCCTTATTAGTCGTCCATTTTACACACATCAGTGTATACATGTCAATCCCAATCACACAATTCAGCACATCACCATCCCCACCCCACCGCAGCTTTCCCCCCTTGTTGTCCATATGTTGCTCTCTACATTTGTGTCTCAATTTCTGCCATGCAAACTGGTTCATCTGGACCATTTTTCTAGGTTCCACATATATATGTTAATATACAATATTTGTTTTTCTCTTTCTGACTTACTTCAGCCTGTGTGACAGTCTCTAGATCCATCCACGTCTCAACAAATGACCCAATTTCATTCTTTTTTATGGCTGAGTAATATTCCATTGTATATATGTACCATATTTTCTTTATCCATTTGTCTGTCAATGGGCATTTAGGTTGCTTCCATGAGCTGGTTATTGTAAATAGAGCTGCAATGAACATTTTGGTACATGACTCTTTTTGAATTATGGTTTTCTCAGGGTATATGCCCAGCAGTAGGATTGCTGGGTCATATGGTAGTTCTATTTTTAGTTTTTTAAGGAAACTCTATACTGTTCTCCATAGTGGCTGTATCAATTTACATTTCCACCAACAGTGCAAGAGGATTCCCTTTTCTCCACACCCTCTCCAGCATTTATTGTTTGTGGATTTTTGGATGATGGTCATTCTGACCAGTGTGAGATGATATCTATTGTAGTTCTGATTTGCATTTCTTCAATAATTAGTGATGTTGAGAATATTTTCATGTGCTTCTTGGCGATCTGTATGTCTTCTTTGGAGAATGTCTATTTAGGTCTTCTGCCCATTTTTGGATTGGGTTATTTGTTTTTTTAATATTGAGCTGCATGGGCTGTTTATATACTTTGGAGATTAATCCTTTGTCCATTGATTCATTTGCAAATATTTTCTCCTATTCTGAGGGCTGTCTTTTCATCCTATTTATGGTTTCCTTTGCTGTGCAAAAGCTTTGAAGTTTCATTAGGTCCCATTTGTTTATTTTTGTTTTTATTTCCATTACTCTAGGAGGTAGATCAAAACAGATTTTACTCTCATTTATGTCAAAGAGTGCTCTTCCTATGTTTTCCTCTAAGAGTTTCATAGTGTTCAGTCTTACATTTAAGTCTCTAATCCATTTTGAGTTTATTTTTTGTGTATGGTGTTACAGAGTGTTCTAATTTCATTCTTTTACATGTAGCTGTCCAGTTTTCCCAGCACCATTTATTGAAGAGACTGTCTTTTCTCCATTGTATATCCTTGCTTCCTTTGTCATAGATTAGTTGACCATAAGTGTGTGGGATTATCTCTGGGCTTTCTATCTTGTTCCATTGATCTATGTTTCTGTTTTTGTGCTAGTACCATATTGTCTTGATTACTGTAGCTTTGTAGTAGAGTCTGAAGTCAGGGAGTCTGATTCCTCCAGCTCCATTTTTTTTCCCCTCAAGACTGCTTTGGCTATTCGGGGTCTTTTGTGTCCCCATACAAATTTTAAGATTTTTTGTTCTAGTTCTGAAAAAATATGCTGTTGGTAATTTGATAGGGATTGCATTGAATCTGTAGATTGCTTTGTGTATTATAGTCATTTTCACAATATTGATTCTTCCAATCCAAGAACATGGTATATCTCTCCATCTGTTGGTATCATCTTTAATTTATTTCATCAGTGTCTTATACCTGTACACAGGTATTTTGTCTTCTTAGGTAGTTTAACTCCTAGGTATTTTATTCTTTTTGTTGCAATGGTAAATGTGAGTGTTTCCTTAATTTCTCTTTCAGATTTTTCATCATTAGTGTATAGAAATGCAAGAGATTTCTGTGCATTAATTTTGTATCCTGCAACTTTACCAAATTCATTGATTAACTCTAGTAGTTTTCTGGTGGCATCTTTAGGATTCTCTATGTATAGTATCATGTCATCTGCAAACAGTGACAGTTTTACTTCTTCTTTTCCAATTTGTATTCCTTTTATTTCTTTTTCTTCTCTGATTGCCATAGCTAGGACTTCCAAACGTATGTTGAATAATAGTGGTGAGAGTGGACATCCTTGTCTTTTTCCTCATCTTAGAGGAAATGCTTTCAGTTTTTCACCATTGAGAATGATGTTTGCTGTGGGTTTGTCATATATGGCCTTTATCATGTTGAGTTAGGTTCCCTCTATGCCCACCTTCTGGAGAGTTTTTATCATAAATGGGTGTTGAATTTTGTCAAAAGCTTTTTCTGCATCTATTGATATGATCATATGGTTTTTATTCTTCAATTTGTTAATATGGTGTATCACATTGATTGATTTGCATATATTGAAGAATCCTTGTATCCCTGGAATAAATCCCACTTGATCATGGTGTATGATAGTTTTAATGTGTTGTTGGATTCTGTTTGCTAGCATTTTGTTGAGGATTTTTGCATCTATATTCATCAGTGAAATTGGTCTTTAATTTTCTTTTTTTGTAGTATCTTTGTCTGGTTTTGGTATCAGGGTGATTGTGGCTGCACAGAATGAGTTTGGTAGTGTTCCTTCCTCTGCAATTTTTTGGAGGAGTTTGAGAAGGATGGGTGTTAGCTCTTCTCTAAATGTTTGATAGAATTCACCTGTGAAGCCATCTGGTCCTGAACTTTTGTTTGTTGGAAGATTTTTAATCAGAGTTTCAATTTCAGTGCTTATGATTGGTCTGTTTATACTTTCTATTTCTTCCTGGTTCAGACTTGGAAGGTTATACCTTTCTAAGAATTTGTCCATTTCTTCCAAGTTGTCCATTTTATTGGCATAGGGTTTCTTGTAGTACTCTCTTAGGATGCTTTTTATTTCTCCAGTGTCTGCTGTAACTTCTCCTTTTTCATTTCTAATTTTATTGATGTTAAGTCCTCTCCCTCTTTTCCTTGATGAGTCTGGATAAAGGTTTATCAATTTTGTTTATCTTCTCAAAGAACCAGCTTTTAGGTTTATTGATCTTTGCTATTGTTTTCTTTGTTTCTATTTCATTTATTTCTGCTCTGATCTTTATGATTTTGTTCCTTTTGCTAACTTTGGGTTTTGTTTGTTCTTCTTTATTTAGTTCCTTTATGTGTAAGGTTAGATTGTTTATTTGAGATTTTTCTTGTTTCTTGATGTAAGCTTGTATAGCTATAAACTTCCCTCTTAGACCTGCTTTTGCTGTATCCCATAGATTTTGGCTCGGCATGTTTTCATTGTCGTTTGTCTCTATGTATTTTTTGATTTCCTCTTTGATTTCTTCATTAATCTCTTGGTTATTTAGTAACGTATTGTTTAGCCTCCATGTGTTTGGTGTTTTACATTTGTTTCCTTGTAATTCATTTCTTATCTCATAGTGTTGTGGTCAGAAAAGATGCTTGATATAATTTCAGTTTTCTTAAATTTACTGAGATTTGATTTGTGACCCAAGATGTGATCTTTCCTGGAGAATGTTCCATGTACACTTGAGAAGTGTAATATGCTGTTTTAGAATGCAATGTCCTATAAATATCAATTAATTCTATCTGGTCTATTGTGTCATTTAAAGCTTCTGTTCCCTGGGTTTCCCTGGTGGCGCAGTGGTTGAGAGTCCACCTGCCGATGCAGGGGACATGGGTTTGTGCTTTGGTCCGGGAATATCCCACATGTCATGGAGCGGCTGGGCCTGTGAGCCATGGCCACTGATCCTATGTGCCCAGAGCCTGTGCTCCACAATGGGAGAGGCCACAACATTGAGAGGCCCACATACCACAAAATAATAATAATAATAATAATAATAATAATAATAATAATAATAATAATAACAATATAATAATAATTCTGTTTCCTTATTTATTTTCATTTTGGTTGATCTGTCCATTGGTGTAAGTGAGGTATTAAAGTCCCCCACTATTATTGTGTTATTGTCAATTTTCTCTTTTATACCTGTTAGCAGTTGCCTTATGTATTGAGGTGCTCCTATGTTGGATGCATATATATTTATAGTGGTTATATCTTCTTCTTGGATTGATCCCTTGATCATTATGTAGTGTCCTTACTTGTCTCTTGTAACATTCCTTATTTTAAAATCTATTTTATGAGTATTTCTAATGTATATACTTAATGCTCTAAATTACAGAAGGGCAGCTGGAAAATCCCCTAAATATTTTGTGATTAAACAACACACTTTACCAATACATATGTGTAATAATAATCCTCAAAAGATATTTAAAAATATTTTGGACTAAATGAAAATTAAGATACAATTTATCAAAATTTAGGGGATGCAATAAAAGTAGTGTTTTTAGTGAAATTTACAGCATAAATATATACATTGATGTTAGATATTTTCCAATCTAAAAACAATATTCTATGCTTCCATTTTAAGAAACAGAAAAAAGAGAAATCTAAGCATACTGTAAGCTAAAGAAAATATATAACAAAAACTGAAGCATAAATTATTGAAATTGAAATGGGAAAACTAAAAAAATCAATGAAACCAACAATTGATTCTTTGAAAGATGAATAAAATTGATTAACCTCTGGTCAGGCTAACCAAGAAAAAAGAGAAGACACATGTGACCAGAAATGAAGAAGGGGTCATTAATACTGGTCTTACAGCCTTTAAAATTATAATAAAAGAAACTATGAACAACTGTATTCCCATTAATTTGGTATCTTACATGTAATGGGACAATTAGTTGAATAACACGTACTACCAAAACTCATAAAAGAAGAAATAAATAAGTTGAATAGGACTATCTCTATAAAATATATTGAATCACTTATAACTTTCTGAAAAATAAATCACCTCGCCTAGATGATTTCACTTGTGTATCCCATCAAATATTTAAGAGAGAAATTTTAGCATTTCTTCTCAGTCCCTTTCAGAAAATAGAAGTAGAGGGCATACTTCCTAACTCTTTCCATGAGGCCATTGTTACGGTAACATTAAAACTAGATAAAGGCACTGCAAGAAATGAAAACTACAGACCAGTATCTTTCATGAACAAAAATACTCAAGAAAACATTAGCAAACTGAATCCAACAAGGTATGAAATTTTAATATTAAAGTTATTTCTGTGTTTTACAATCCCTTCCTTATATCTGCCTGTTTTCCAAGAGAATTTTAATTCCTCCAGGATTAAAAAATGAATCTTCTTGAGCTAACTTGGCTATGATTCTGCCCTCATGCCCCCATATTGCCAGACAACTTGAAAGTTTGATTTGTAACAGTAGTCTGAAAACTGGGTAGAAAACTTGGAATTGTACAACCACCACCAAATCACCATGTTTGACCCCTTGGAAATTAGCAAAACACCTTAATTTTAAACATTTGTTACTGGATACTGTTTTCTAATTTTTGTTTCAACTCCAATTTCTCCTCTTTGCTGCTTTCTCTTTTTCATGCCTATTGTTAAGTCTTGAGATGTTTTGAAGCCAAGTCCTTAATATGATGTCATCCCATTTTATTCCTTTCCTTAAGATTATCCAAAACAGTAATTTAATGTGCTATTCTAGAATTTTCCCTTTACTTTGATTACTATTAGGGGCTTAATAGCCTGCAGCTTTGCAAAACCTTATTTATCTTAATTTTTAAAAATCTACCATTTTTAATTTTCTGACATTTCTCCTTCATTTTTGCAATCTCAAATATTTCAGGGTTTTGGTGATCATATCAGAAAAGCCTGCTTTTGGTCTGTTGAGAAAGCTTTTCTTGTTATAATACATAATCAACATAGAAACTTTTTATTTCTATGTTCACACTTTTGAAGATATTTAATACTACTCTCTTAGATTTACGTCACAGGTATCCTTTAAATTTTTGAAAACTAATTTTTGAAATTAGTTTTAAAAACTAATTAGTTTTGAAAACTAATTTTTGTTTTCCAAGTTAAAGTATCTCTGGTGTTCTATTCACTATTGATTCAATATTTTTTCTTATTCTTTTTTTTCAAATTATACCACATGCATGTATGCACAGACAACACCATCAACTTGATCTGGATGACTTTTGTAAGTTTGCATTTTATAGCATATCTGGGGAAATTTAAAGAATTGCCTTGTGTAAGACAACTTTTGATCAGTTAGTCTCTTATTAATAGTTTCTTTTCCTGAAGAAGTCGATTGTTACCTATATAGTGAACCCAGCTTCTAACACTTTGAACATGAAAGGCCTCATGTTCTTCCCTGAATGCTAAAGGCCTGCCTGTTCCTGGACACACGGCTGCCTTGCCAACAGGCTATCAAACATTTATTTACAACTGACAACAGGCACATCCCTCCTGCTGATTTTGCCCAAAGTGTTTTCAATCCTTTTGACATTCAACCTATGAAGTATACAATTAGAAACCAATATAACAATTAAGAATTATACTCCTTCTTAATCTCTCCAAACTTATTCCAAAAGAAATGCACAGAAAATTTTCTGTCTTAATATTTATAATTTCAAATGCTTTAGTGTGTAATTATTCCTGGGAGGTACAATGTGTGAGCTATTTACATGAGATGAATAGGTCCATGAATTTATAATACATGCTCCATCACATTCAAAGTGTATTACTTCTTAATTTACATCTTGCTTTGGGCCATGCAGAAGATTATTCTGACAATTTTTAAAGAGCTGTTCCAAAATCTGTAGATTCATCTCCCAAGGCTCTTTTTTTATTTTCTGATTTGAAAATCATTTGGTGGGTAGAAATTTCATCATGCATTTGTCAGATAAATTTCACATTGATCATATTTGGCTTATGGCAATATGGTGGTTTCAGAAGAAGAAGAAAGCATACAGCCCATAACTTACTCTAGTGGGACAGGGAAATATAGAGCTAGAATAGAAAAAATATAATCACATTCTTATGAGCAATCATGTAACTATATTACTAACAATGTTCTTTAAATAGCACAGTCAAATGGAGAAAGAAGAAAAAGCATCAGAAGCCAGACTAAAAAATCATTTTATCTGATTTCCAGACTGCTCTAGCTAACAAGTTGAAAGCATCAACTTTATGTGTCTGCCTAAAATGTAGCTGGTTTAATTAAGGATATGATTAACCAGGATCTTCCTAGAAAAAAAAAGAAAAAAAGATTAAAACTGGGCTCCCCTGGTGGCGCAGTGGTTGAGAGTCCGCCTGCTGATGCAGGGGACACGGGTTCATGCCCCGATCTGGGAGGATCCCACATGCTGCGGAGCGGCTGGGCCCATGAGCCATGGCCGCTGGGCCTGTGCTCCACAACGGGAGGGACCACAACAGTGAGAGGCCCTCGTACCGCAAAAAAA
>NW_006785667.1:197755-215461 GCF_000442215.2 Lipotes vexillifer
CCCTACAATTTATTTTTTCCCTTTTTCCTCATGCATTTTAATCTAAGGAAAACTTACAAAGTTCATCTGTGAGTACTTTATTTTGAAAGTGTGAGGCTGTATTCTGATGAGAAAATTTTAGCCAGTAGAGCATAATCGTCAAGGCTGCAGATTCCAGAGTTAAACTAGCTATAAAAATACTAGCTGTAAGATTGTAGGAAATTCACTAAATGTATTTTACCTCCACTTTCTCTTGTATATACTGTTGATTAAATTAAGATTTTTTTTTTACAATTGTTACATGAGGATGCAATAAGATTTTATATATAATTTGAATTGTACCTACATGTGGTATAAAACTCAATAAATATTTACCTGGTAAATAAAGAATGAAATTGAGATAGGAGGTAGATGGGCCCACGGGCTGAATAGCTGAAGTTTATCAAGTGGAATAAATTGGGATGGTGGAAGAGTAAGACACGGAGATCACCTTCCTCCCCACAGATACACCAGAAATACATCTACACATGGAACAACTCCTACAGAACACCTACTGAACGCTGGCAGAAGACCTCAGACCTCCCCAAAGGCAAGAAACTCCCCAAGTACCTGGGTAGGGTAAAAGAAAAAACAAAGACAAAAGAATAGGGACGGCACCTGCACCAGTGGGAGGGAGCTGTGAAGGAGGAAAGGTCTCCACACACTAGGAAGCCCCTTCGCAGACAGAGACTGTGGGAGGCGGAATGGGGAGCTTCAGAGCCGCGGAGAAGAGCACAGCAACAGGGGTGCAGAAGGCAAAGCGGGGAGATTCCCGCATAGACGATCGGTGCTGACCGGCACTCACCAGCCCGAGAGGCTTGTGTGCTCACCCGCCAGGGTGGGCGGGGCTGCGAGCTGAGGCTCGGTTTCTGTCGGAGCGCAGGGAGAGGACTGGGGTTGGTGGCTGGAACATAGCCTGAAGGGGTTAGTACACCACAGCTAGCCGGGAGGGAGTCCGGGGAAAAGTCTGCCCCTGCCGAAGAGGCAAGAGACTTTTTCTTCCCTCTTTGTTTCCTGGTGCATGAGGAGAGGGGTTTAAGAGTGCTGCTTAAAGGAACTCCAGAGACAGGCACGAGCCGCGGCTCACAGCGTGGACCCCAGAGACGGGCGTGAGCCGCGGCTAAAAGTGTGGACCTCAGAGACGGGCGTGAGCCGTGGCTAAAAGCGCGGACCCCAGAGACGGGTGGGAGATGCTAAGACTGCTGCTGACACCAACAAGGGGCCTGTGTGCAAGCACAGGTCACTATCCACAACCCTCTTCTGGGGAGCCTGTGCAGCCCTCCACTGCCAGGTTCCCAGGATCCAGGGACAACTTCCCATGGAGAACACACGGCGGGCCTCAGGTTGGTGCAACATCACGCTGGCCTCTGCCGCCGCAGGCCTGCCGCACGCGCTCGCCGTGCCCCTTCGTCCCCCCGGCCTGAGTGAGACAGAGTCCCTGAAGCAGCGGATCATTTAACGCCGTCCTGTCTGAGCAAAAAACAGATGTCCTCCAGCGACCTACATGCAGATGCAGGGCCAAATCCAAAGCTGAGCACCTGTGAGCTGTGAGAACAAAGAAGAGAAAGAGAAATCTCTCCCAGCAGCCTCAGAAACAGAGGATTAAAGCTCCACAATCAACTTGATGTACCCTGCATCTGTGGAATACATGAATAGACAGTGAATCATCCCAAATTGAGGAGGTGGACTTCGAGACCAAGATCTATGATTTTTTCCTCTTTTCCTCTTTTTGTGAATGTGTATGTATATGCTTCTGTGTGAGATCTTGTCTGTATAGCTTTGCTTCCACCATTTGTCCTAGCGTTCTATCCGTCCATTGTTTTTGGGTTTTTTTACATTTTTTTTCTTAAAATTAATTTTAATTTAAATAACTCTATTATACGTTACCGTCTTTCTTTCTTTCTTTCTTTCCTTCCTTCCCTCCTTTAGACAACGAATCATCCCAAATTGAGGAGGTTGACTTTGAGAGCAAGTTTTATGATTTTTCCCCTTTACCTCTTTTTGTGAGGGTGTATGGGTATGCTTCTATGTAAGATGTTGTCTGTATAGCTTTGCTTCCACCATTTGTCCTAAGGTTCTATCCATGTTTTTTTTTTTTCCTAAATAATTATTTTCTAATTCAATAACTTTATTATACTTTATTTTACTTTACTGTATCTTCTTTCTTTCTGTCTTTTTTCCCTCCTTCTCTCCTTCCTTCCTTCCTTCCTTCCTCCCTCCCTCCCTCCCTCCTTTCTTTCCTTCTTGCCTTCTTTCCTTATTTTCTTTTCTTTCTTTCTTCCTTTCTTTCTTCCTTCCCTCCTTCCTTCCTTCCTTCCTTTCTTCCTTCCTTCCTTCCCTCCTTTCTTTCATTCCTTCTTTCTTTCTTCCTACTTCTACTAATTCTCTCTACTTTCTCTCCCTTTTATTCTGAGCCATGTGGATGAAAGGCTCTTGTTGCTCCAGCCAGGAGTCAGGAATCTGCCTCTGAGGTGGGAGAGCCAACTTCAGGGCACTGGTCAACAAGAGACCTCCCAAATCCACATAATATCAAATGATGAAAATCTCCCAGAGACCTCCATCTAAACACCAGCACCCAGCTTCACTCAATGACCAGCAAGCTACACTGCTGGGCAACCTATGCCAAACAACTAGCAAAACAGGAACACAACCCCACCCACTAGCAGAGAGGCTGCCTAAAATCATAATAAGTCCACAGACACCCCAAAACACACTAGCAGACGTGGACCTGCTTACTAGAGAGGCAAGATTTAGCTGCATACACCACAACACAGGCACTAGTCCCCTCCACCAGGAAGCCTACACAACCCACTGAACCAACCTTAGCCACTGGAGACAGACATCAAAAACAACGGGAACTACGAACCTGCAGCCTGCAAAAAGGAGACCCAAAACACAGTAAGATAAGCAAAATGATAAGACAGAAAATCACACAGCAGATGAAGGAGCAAGATAAAAATGCACCAGACCTAACAAATGAAGAGGAAATAGGCAGTTTACCTGAAAAAGAATTCAGAAAAATGATAGTAAAGATGATCCAAAATCTTGTAAATAGAATGGACAAAATGCAAGAAACAGTTAACAAGGACCTAGAAGAAATAAAGATGAAACAGACAATGATGAACAACAAAATAAATGAAATGAAAAAATACTCTAGATGGCAGCAATAGCAGAATAAATAAGGCAGAAGAACGGATAAGTGACCAGCAAGATAAAATAGTGGCAATAACTACTGCAGAGCAGAATAAAGAAAAAAGAATGAAAAGAACTGAGGACAGTCTCAGAGACCTCTGGGACAACATTAAATGCACCAACATTCGAATTATAGGGGTTCCAGAAGAAGAAGAGAAAAAGAAAGGGACTGAGAAAATATTTGAAGAGATTATAGTTGAAAGCTTCCCTAATATGGGAAAGGTAATAGTTAATGAAGTCCAGGAAGCACAGAGAGTCCCATACAGGATAAATCCAAGGAGAAATATGCCAAGACACATATTAATCAAACTGTCAAAAATTAAATACAAAAAAAGCATATTAAAAGCAGCAAGGGAAAAACAACAAATAACACACAACGGAATTCCCATAAGGTTAACAGCTGATCTTTCAGCAGAAACTCTACAAGCCAGAGGGAGTGGCAAGACATACTGCAAGTGATGAAGGAGAAAAACCTGCAACCAAGATTTCTCTACCCAGCAAGGATCTCATTCAGATTTGATGGAGAAATTAAAACCTTTACAGATATGCAAAAGCTGAGAGAGTTCAGCACCACCAAACCAGCTTTACAACAAATGCTAAAGGAACTTCTCTAGACAAAAACACAAGAGAAGGAAAAAACCTATAATGACAAACCCAAAACAATTTAGAAAATGGTAATAGGAACATACATATCGATAATTGCCTTAAATGTAAATGGACTAAATGCTCCCACCAAAAGAGACAGATTGGCTGAATGGATACAAAAACAAGACCCATATATATGCTGTCTAAAAGAGACCCACTTCAGACCTAGAGACACATACAGACTGAAAGTAAGGGGATGGAAAAAGATATTCCATGCAAATGCAAACCAAAAGAAAGCTGGAGTAGCAATTCTCATATCAGACAAAATAGACTTTAAAATAAAGACTATTACAAGAGACAAAGAAGGACACTACATAATGATCAAGGGATCAACCCAAGAAGAAGATATAACAATTGTAAATATTTATGCACCCAACATAGGAGCACCTCAATACATAAGGCAAAAACTAACAGCCATAAAAGTGGAAATCGACAGTAACACATTCATAATAGGAGATTTCAACACCCCACTGTTACCAATGTACAGATCATCCAAAATGAAAAGAAATAAGGAAACACAAGCTTTAAATTATACATTAAACAACAAGGACTTAATTGATATTGAGAGGACATTCCATCCAAAAACAACAGAATACACATTTTTCTCAAGTGCTCATGGAACATTCTCCAGGATAGATCATATGTTGGGTCACAAATCAAGCCTTGGTAAATTTAAGAAAATTGAAATTTTATCAAGTATCTTTTCTGACCACAACGCCATGAGATGAGATATCAATTACAGGAAAAGATTTGTAAAAAATACAAACACATGGAGGTTAAACAATACACTACTTAATAATGAAGTGATCACTGAAGAAATCAAAGAGGAAATTAAAAAAATATAACTAGAAACAAATGACAATGGAGGCACAATGACCCAAAACCTATGGGATGCAGCAAAAGCAGTTCTAAGAGGGAAGTTTATAGCAATACAAGTCCACCTTAAGAAGCAGGAAACATCTCGAATAAACAACCTAACCTTGCACCTCAAGCAGTTAGAGAAAGAATAACAAAAAAAACCCAGAGTTAGCAGAAGGAAAGAGATCACAAAAATCAGATCAGAAATAAATGAAAAAGAAATGAAGGAAACAATAGCAAAGATCAATAAAACTAAAAGCTGGTTCTTTGAGAAGATAAACAAAAGAGATAAACCATTAGCCAGACTCATCAAGAAAAAAGGGAGAACACTCAAATCAATAGAATTAGAAATGAAAAAGGAAAATTAACAACTGACACTGCAGAAATACAAAAGATCATGAGAGATTACTACAAGCAACTCTATGCCAATAAAATGGACAATCTGCAAGGAATGGACAAATTCTTAGAAATGCACAACCTGCCAAGACTGAATCAGGAAGAAATAGAAAATATGAACAGGCCAATCACAAACACTGAAACTGTGATTAAAAATCTTCCAACAAACAAAAGCCCAGGACCAGATGGCTTGACAGACGAATTCTATCAAACATTTAGAGAAGAGCTAACACCTATCCTTCTCAAACTCTTCCAAAATTTATCAGAGGGAGGAACACTCCCAAACTCTTTCTATGAGGCCACCATCACCTTGATACCAAAACCAGACAAGGATGTCATAAAGAAAGAAATCTATAGACCAATATCACTGATGAACATAGATGCAATAATCCTCAACAGAATAGTAGCAAACAGAATCCAACAACACATTAAAAGGATCATACACCATGATCAAGTGGGGTTTATTCCAGGAACATAAGGATTCTTTAATATATGCAAATCAATCAATGTGATAAACCATATTAACAAATTGAAGGAGAAAAAACATATGATCATCTCAATAGATGCAGAGAAAGCTTTTGACAAAATTCAACACCCACTTATGATAATAACCCTCTAAAAAGTAGGCATAGAAAGAACTTACCTCAATATAATTAAGGCCATGTATGACAAACCCACAGCCAACATCGTTCTCAGTGGTGAAAACCTGAAATGATTTCCACTAAGATCAGGAGCACGACAAGATGTGCACTCTCATCACTCTTATTCAACATAGGTTTGGAAGTCCTAGCCACAGCAATCAGAGAAGAAAATGATATAACAAAAATACAAATTGGAAAAGAAGAAGTAAAACAGTCACTGTTTTACTGATGACATGATACTATACATAGAAAATCCTAAAGATGCCACCAGAAAACTACTAGAACTAATCAACGAATTTGGTAAGGTTTCAGGATACAAAATTAATGCACAGAAATATCTGGCATTCCTATACAACAACAATGAAAAATCAGAAAGAGAAATAAAGAAACATTCACATTTACCATTGCAACAAAAGGAATAAAATACCTAGGTATAAACCTGCCTATGGAGGTGAAAGATTTGTACTCAGAAAACAATAAAACACTAATGAAATAAATCAAAGATGACATAAACAGATGGAGGAATATGCCATGTTCTTGGATTGGAAGAATCAATATCATGAAAATGACTATAGTACCCAAAACAATCTACAGATTCAATGCAATGCCTATAAAACTACCAGTGGCATTCTTCACAGAATTAGAACAAAAAACTTTACAATCCGTATGGGAATACAAAAGACCCAGAATAGCCAAAGCAATCTTGAGAAAGAAAAACGGAGTTGGAAGAATCAGGCTCCCCGACTTCAAACTATACCTCAAAGCTACAGTAATCAAGGCAGTGTGGTACTGGCACAAAAACAGAAATATAGATCAATGGTACAGGATAGAATGCTCAGAGATAAACCCACATGAACATATGGGCACCTAATTTACAACAAAGTAGGCAAGAACATACAATGGACAAAAGACAGCCTCTTCAATAAGTGGTGCTGGGAAAACTGGACAGCTACAGGTAAAAGAATGTAATTAGAACAGTACCTAATATCACATGCAAAAATAAACTCAAAATGGATTAAAAACCTAGATGTAAGGCCAGATACTCCAACCTTGTAGAGCAAAACATAGAAAAAACTCTTTGACATAAACCTCAGCAAGATCTTTTTTGACACACATCCTAGAGTAACAGAAATAAAAACAAAAATAAACAACCCCATTTTTAGGTTTGGAATATCAAAAAGTTTTAGTTTTATTCTAAGTGTAATGAGAACTTAGCTTCTAAAGAGATTGGCGCTCTTCTTTCTGCTATTGTAATTCTGGACCGCAAGTGGATGATGGATTAAATCCGGTCCAATTTGTGTATGTTTTGTGGGCCCAAATTTTTGCTATCCCAGGTACCCTGTGAGATCTGCATTTAGCTTTATGGCCCTTACTTCCAGGAGTTCTTGGTGTCTGGTAAGGCACAAGTTCAGAGGAGGGTCTTTCAGTACCTCACGTCAGTCACCTGAATGCTCCGGAAGGCTATACCTATTTCTCCCTAGTGTTCTGTAAAATATTAGCTGGATGGTGCTTTAGCCTTTGTCCTTCTGTGCTACAGTGCCTCTCCAGCCATTGTGGTTTATGATGTGTGCTTTTGTGGATACCAGGGGGAAGTGACCCTCACAATATCACTTCCTCACTCTAATCACAGTTCAGCCCAGGATCTAGGCTATTACTGGAGGATTTCCCTATGATGTATCCTCTCTGGTCTAGTCAGCATTTTCTTCTTATTACCAGCCCTTTTTTCTTTCTTTTCTTTTTTTTTTTTTAAGTAATCTAAGGATAGAGGGATAGCTTCATTTCTTTGTTGAGAGAAAATGTGTTTCCTGTTTTGAGTCTTAGCCTAAAACAGTTCCCTTATAGCATAACCCTGCAATTTTTCCCTTTATAATGATGTTAATATTTCTCCATGACCCGTGGCTAGGAGTAATATAGTTCAGTCATTTAATGGCTAATTAATTTTGAATACAGGTTTGCATTGAATTATATACATCCCAGTTTTAAAACACAAGAAATGATGCTAGAATCATATGGAAATGGTTCAGTTTTCCTAAATGAATTCTTTTTATAAACACAGCTCTTGGTAGGTTTTCTTTCCCTTTATTTGCTAATTTATGTTTATACTTTTTCTTTTTCTGTTGAAAATATTGTCTTATGGCTGAATTCAATGAAGAAGGAAACTGGTTTCTTTACCAAAACAATCTATCATCATATTAAAAGCTATTTTTAAAAGTTTTTGTGAGCATCAGTTTTTTCTTGTTGCTGTTAATACACATATTTTACATGGTCAATAGCCATGGTTATTTGTTTCTCTTTCCTATTATTCTTTCTTTTAAGGCAATGTGAAATGAAATATAGAATAATATAAAACTCAGTCTCAATAAAACATTATAAATACAAGGGTCTTACAACAATTCAAATCATGTTAAATATGTCATTTTAGAGGTAGAAATGCTTCATCCCACAACAAAATTTTATTTAATTTAGAGTAAAAGAGTAGAAATTTTTATATAAGGGGTTCCCACATTTAGATATTGACACTATTATATATGATTGTGTTCTATTACTTCCTTCAGAAAATCCTATCAAAATCATAAGCCGACTTTGACTTTTAATCTGTTAGTCTTGATTTCTGTAACTGGAGAGATATAATAAAATACAAAGTAATGCTTAAATTCAGATTCCAAATTCAACTTTTAGTACTTGTATTCTGTTAACATGAAGCCACATATGGTAATTTTTATTTGGAAAATTATTCAAACTGAATTTCCCATTTTTAATTTTTAAAAAATCTAAATTTTAACCAAAATATTTGCTTATTTACTCTGTGTTAAAGAATTTACTGACTCTTTTTACTAGTATTTGAAAATGAAGTGAAATTAACTTTTTTTAGGAAAAAACAAGTCTACCAAATAAAATAAGGACTATTAAATTTGAAAGTATAAAAAAAAATGAAAGTATGCATACACACATGGAATCAAGAGTTATTTTAGGGTCTTTAATTAGTGTAAGCTATAAATAGAAAATGTTTACTTTACATCAATAGTATTCTTTATTGTTTTATCAATATTATTCTATATGTAAAAACTCCAAACCTTAGACTTTAAAAGTTCTGAAAAGAGTTATACAAGTGTTTTATCAGTTTATGAAAAGAAATGATGTTTACATTTAATTAATTGAAAATACTTTAAAATATGTATCACCTGGATTCAAGTTTCATTTTATCTCTTTGGCCATACTGTCTTCCTAAATATCAAGCAGGTTCTAAATTAGAACTTAAGCACTGAGTCCACCTCTCTCATTAACTGCTTGTGTGACTAATGTAAGTTGTTTTACATCTTTATAAAAATCAACATTTTATAAATGAGCTACAATCCTAAAGTTAAAAATCTAAACCCTTGTATGGAGTCATATTTCTGACAGACTTGAATTTAGGTCTTAAGCTTGTTTGTTTGTTTTTCTGAGAAGATAATTCTAATACACTGTTAGTGGATGCTGATTATTATTACTATTTTAAGCTCTTTCCCAAGAAACTTACATACAAGGCACACAGACCTTGATCACAAACAAGTTCAATAACCACAAAGTGACTTCTTTTTTTACTTCCTAAGAGGTTGTTAAGTGAAATGATGAATTATGCATGGGCGCTTGTCATAAAGACACTTCCACATAACTTAGCTGACATACCCAGCAGTTTTCTTAAACATAGTTTTGTAGCTTAGGTAAGATGCCAGAATATTTCACCCTAAAATATGTCTCTTTGACATAAATATTATTTTGAACTGAAGGTAATTAAGAAGCAGCAAACTCAGAAAAATCTCCCTCTTTTCTGCCTAATGGCAAGGCACAAATTTTCCTTTTACTGGACATCCTCTCCTCAGGCCAGGGGTGGCACCAGCAGAATCTGCAAATGAAGCTTCTCACTCCATTACTTTCCTCCCATATGTTTACCCTCATACAGTTTGCCACCCTTGGAAGCCTCGGACTTCTTTCTTTTGTCTTTTCATTTCTCTACAAATTGACAATTCATAGTTGATGATGCTATATAAGCTGTAGTTCTAAGCTGCTGTGTTGAGTTACGTTTTTGTTGATATTTCTTCCAGATGATGAGCCCAGCACACATTATTAAACTGTTAGTTTTTCTTTTGTAAAACTTTTTGTTGAAGAGTCCTAGATGAAAACCTAAGATATGTAAGGTTCTGCTTCCCTTATAACCACATGTGCATTAAAATCCCAGAGGTTTTTCTTAAACATTGGTTTGTGGTGTATTAGAACCCCAGGTGTTTTTATTTTGCACTATCATTCATCCCATCATGACAATTATCTTGAGTTTATTATGAACAGCTAGAACCCTTGAAATAAGGAAACCTTTCATTTTTCCACAGTAATGCTGAGGTTCCATTGATATCTCAAGAGGCCTCACTAGGTCAGGTGGGAGCCTTGCCTATTCCTGCCACAGATATATAGTAAATGTCTCTAAATCTTAAATAAGAAAGTATAATATAAAAGATGCAATGAAATCTATTTATCATTGGAATTGTATGTGATTTTTCAGAAGAAATCTGGCATCATTCAACAAGTACATTTTAATGCACAAGGACAAATATTTTTTAAATAAAAATAAAAATAAAAATAGTTATTGGCATTCAAAGAAAAAAATACACAAGGTACAGAGAAGAGAAATGATCTTGCTTTTAATGTCCCAGTGTATATCCTGAGGAGAGGTGGTATCTCACCTCCTTTGTGGCTCATACCCTGTAAAGCTTTGCCCATATTTGGTGACGGTGTTGGTAGAACTAGTAATGGTGCTAATGAAGTACACTTTTCGAGCTGCCTTTGATGACAATATGGCAAACCCTTCAGAGTAGAAACTGGGAAAAAATTATCTCATCCATTACCTGGTACAACAGTTGGCTTCTTCCATTCTTTCTCCTTTTGATGTTTCCCATTAATGCACTTTTTTTCTAGCTTCCATTTATTTCATTCAGTTTAAATACTTACTCAAAATTGCAGCCAGGAGACCTTCAAGATGGTGGAAGAGTAAGACTTGGAGATCACTTGCCCCCCCCAAATGCATCAGAAATACATGTACATGTGGAAAAACTCCTACAGAACACCTACTGAACACTGGCAGAAGACTTCAGACTTCCCAAAAGACCAGAAACTCCCCACATGCCTGGGTAGGGCCAAAAACAGAAATATGTGTTCCCTTCCACACATTAGGAAGCCCCTTCAATAGTGGAGACAGTGGGTGGCAGAGGTGAAGCTTCAGAGCCACGGAAGAGAATGCAGCAACAAGGGTACAGAGGGCAAAGTGGAGAGATTCCTGCACAGAGGATTGGTGCCGACCAGCACTCACCAGCCCAAGAGGCTTCTCTGCTCACCTGCTGGGGTGGGCAGGGGCTGGGAGCTGAGGCTTGTGCTTCAGAGGTCAGATCGCAGGGAGACAACTGGGGTTGGCAGCATGAACACAGCCTGAAGGGGGCTAGGACAACACAGCTAGCCAGGAGGGAGTTCATAAAAAAGTCTGGACCTGCCTAAGAGGCAAGAGACCATTTTTTCTGGGTGAACGAGGAGAGGGGATTCAGAGCACCAACTAAACGAGCTCCAGAGATGGAAGTGAGCCATGGCTATCAGTGCTGACACCAGAGACGGGCATGAAACGCTAAAGCTACTGCTGCATCCACAAAGAAGCCTGTGTGTAAGCACAGGCCACTATCCAAACATCCACTCCTGGGAGCCTGTGCAGCCCACCACTGCTAGGATCCAGTGATGCAGGGACAACTTCCCCTGGAGAACACACGGCACACCTCAGGCTGTTGCAACTTCACATCGGCCTCTGCTGCCACAGGATCATCCCACATTCTGTACCTCTCCCTCCCCCTGGACTCAGTGAACCAGAGCCCCCTAATAAGCTGCTTATTTAACCTCGTCCTGTCTGAGGGAAGAACAGATGTCCTCTGGCGACCTACATGCAGAGGCGGGGCCAAGCCCAAACCTGAATCCCGAGAACAGAGCAAACAAAGAAGAGAAAGGGAAATCTCTCCCAGCAGCCTCAGGAGCAGCGGATTAAATCTCCACAATCAACTTGATGTACCCTGCATCTGTGGAATACCTGAATAGACAATGAATCACCCCAAGTTGAAGAGGTGGACTTTGGGAGCAATGATATATAAATATTTTTTCCATTTTTGTGAATGTGTATGTGTATGATTCTTTGTGTGAGTTTGTCTGTATACCTTTGATCTACCATTTGTCCCAGGGTTCTGCCTGTCTGTTTTTTGTTGGTTTGTTTGTTTTTTGCTTCATTTTTTGTTTGTTTAGTATAGTTTTAACCATTTTGATCATTGGTGGATTTGGTTTTTGGTTTGGTTGCTCTCTTCTTCCTTTCTCTCTCTCTCTCTCTTTTTTTTTCTTATTACTTTTTAATTATTTTTATTTTAATTAAATACTTTTTATTTTAATAACTTTATTATTCTTTCTTTCTTTCTTTCTTTCTTTCTTTCTTTCTTTCTTTCTTTATTTATTTCTTTTTTCTCCCTTTTCTTCTGAGCCATGTGGCTGACAGGGTCTTGGTGTTCTGGCTGGAGGTCAGGCCTGTGTCTCTGAGGTGAGAGAGCTGAATTCAGGACTTTAGTGCACCAGAGACCTCCTGGCTACATGTAATATCAAATGGCAACAGCTCTCCCAGATTTCTACATCTCAAGGTTAAGACCCAGCTCCACTCAAACAACCAGCAAGCTACAGTGCTGGACACACTATGCCAAACAACTATTAAGACAGGAACACACCCCCACACACACTCATTAGCAGAGAGGCTGCATAAAATCATACTAAGGTCATAGAAACCCCAAAACACACCACTGAAAGCAGTCCTGCTCATCAGAAAGACAAGATCCAGCCTCATCCACCAGAACACAGGCACCAGTCCCCTCCATCAGGAAGCCTTCACACACACTGAACCAAACTTAACCACTGGGGGCAGACACTAAAAGCAATAGGACTAATGAACCTGCAGGCTGTGAAAAGGAGACCCCAAACACAGTAAGTTAAGCAAAATGAGAAGACAGAGAAACACATAGAAGATGAAGGAGCAAGGTAAAATCCCACCAGATCAAACAAATGAAGAGGAAATATGCAGTCTACCTGAAAAAGATTTGAGAGTAATGGTAGTAAAAATGATCCAAAATCTTGCAAATAGAATGGAGAAAATACAAGAAACATTTAACAAGGACCAAGAAGAACTAAGGAGCAAACAAACAATGAAGAACAAAAAAAATAAATGAAATTAAAAATTCTCCAGAAGGAATCAGTAGTGTAATAACTGATGCAGAAGAATGGATAAATCAACTGGAAGACAAAATAGTGGAAATAACTATTTTAGAGCAGAATAAAGAAAAAAATATGAAAAGAATTGAGGACAGTCTCAGAGACAACTGGGACAACATTAAATGCACTAACATTCAAATTATAGGGGTCCCAGAAGAAGAGAGAAAGAAACGGATTGAGATAATATTTGAAGAGATTATAGATGAAAATTTCCCCAATACGGAAATGGAAATATTTAAGTCCAGGAAGCACAGAGAGTCTCATACAGGATAGGTCCAAGGAGAAACATGATAAGATAAATATTAATAAAACTATCAAAAATTATATGCAAAGGAAAAATATTAAAAGAAGCAAGGGAAAAAATAACAAATAAAATGCAAGGTAATCCCCATAAGGTTAACAGCTGATCTTTCAGCAGAGACTCTGCAAGCCAGAAGGGAGTGGCAAGACATATTTAAAGTGATGAAAGGGAAAAACCTACAACCAAGATTAAACTACACAGCAAGGATCTCATTCAGATTCAAAGGAGAAATTAAAAACTTTACAGACAGGCAAAATCTAAGAGAAATCAGAACCACCAAACAAGCATTACAAGAAATGTTCAAGGAAATTCTCCAGGCAGGAAACACAAGAGAAAGAAATGACCTATAAAAACAAACCCCAAACCATTAAGAAAATGGTAATAGGAACATACATATCGATAACTACCTTAAATGTAAATGGATTAAATGCTCCAACCAAAAGACATAGACTGGCTGAATGGAGGCAAAAACAACACCTGTATATATGCTGTCTACAAGAGACCCACTTCAGACTTAGGGACACATACAGACTGAACAAGATGGGATGGAAAAAATATTCCATGCAAACGGGAATCAAAAGAAAGCTGGACTAGAGTTTCTCATAGTAGACAAAATAGACTTTAAAAGAAAGACTATTACAAGAGACATAGAAAGACACTACATAATGATCAAGGGATCAATCCAAGAAGAAAATATAATTGTAAATATTTATGCACCCAATTTAGGAGCACTTCAATATATAAGGCAAATGCTAACAGCCATAAAAGGGGAAATTGACAGTAACACAATCATAGTAGGGGACTTTAAAACCCTACTTTCATCTATGGACAGAGCATACAAAATGAAAATAAATAAGGAAATGCAAGCTTTAAATGATACATTAGAAAAGAGGACTTAATTGATATATTTAGGACATTCCATCCAAAAACAACAGAATGCACTTTCTTCTCAACTGCTAATGAACTTTTTCAGGATACAACATATCTTGGGTCACTAATCAAGCCTAAGTAAATTTTAGAAATTTGAAATCACATCAAGTATCATTTCTGATCACAATGCTATGAGATTAGATATCAAATACAGGAAATAATCTGTAAAATATACAAACACATGGAAGTTAAACAATACACTACTAAATAAAGAAGAGATCACTGAGGAAATCAAAAAGGAAATCAAAAAATACCTAGAAACAAATGACAATGAAAACACAATGACCCAAAACCTATGGGATGCAGCAAAAAGCAGTTCTAAGAGGGAAGTATTTAGCAATAAACACTTACCTCAAGAAACAAGAAACATCTCAAATAAGTGGCCTAACCATACAACTAAAGCAATTAGAGAAAGAAGAAAAGAAAACAAACAAACAAACACACACACACACACACACACACAAAAAAAAAAAACACCCAAAGTTAGAGAAAGAAATCATAAAGATCAGAAAAGAAATAAATGAAAAATAAATGAAGGAAGCAATTGCAAAGATCAATAAAACTAAAAGCTTGTTCTGTGAGAAGATAAAAAAAAATTTGATAAACCATTAGCGAGATTCATCAAGAAAAAAAGGGAGAAGACTCAAATCAATAGAATGAGAAATGAAAAAGGAAAAGTCACAACTGACACTGAAGAATGGCAAAGGATCATGAGAGATTATTACAAGCAACTATATGCCAATCAAATGGACAACCTGGAAGAAATGGACAAACTTTTTAAAAGCACAACCTTCCAAGACTGAACCAGGAAGAAATAGAAAATATAAACAGACCAATCACAAGTATTTAAATTGAGACTGTGATTAAAAATCTTCCAACAAACAAAAGCCCAGGACCAGACGGCTTCACAGGCGAATTCTATCAAACATTTAGAGAAGAGCTAACACCTATCCTTCTCAAACTCTTCCAAAATATAGCAGAGGGAGGAACACTCCTAAACTCATCCTAATAGGCCACCATCACCCTGATACCAAAACCAGACAAAGATGTCACAAAGAAAGAAAACTACAGGCCAATATCACTGATGAACATAGATGCAAAAATCCTCAACAAAATACTAGCCAACAGAAACCAACAGCACATTAAAAGGATCATACACCATGTTCATGTGGGGTTTATCCCAGGAATGCAAGGATTCTTCAATATATGCTAATCAATCAATGTCATACATCATAACAACAAATTGAATGATAAAAGCCATATGATCATCTCAATAGATTCAGAGATAGCTTTCAACAAAATTCAACACCAATTTCTGATAAAAACCCTCCAGAAAGTAGGCATAGAGTGAACTTACCTCAACATAATAAAGTCCATATATGAAAAACCCACAGCCAACATCATTCTCAATGGTGAAAACCTGAAACCATGTCCACTAAGCTCAGGAACAAGACAAGGTTGCACGCTCTCACCACTATTATTCAACACAGTTTTGGAAGTTTTAGCCACAGCAATCAGAGAAAAAAAGAAATAAAAGGAATCTAAATTGGAAAAGAAGAAGTAAAGCTGTTACTGTTTGCACATGACATGATACTACACATAGCAATTCCTAAGGACACTACCTGAAAACTACTAGAGCTAATCAATGAATTTTGTAATGTAGCAGGATACAAAATTAATGCACAGAAATCTCTTGCTTTCCTATACATTAATGATAAAAAATCTGAAAGAGAAATTACGGAAACCCTACCATTTTCCACTGCAAGAAAAACAATAAAATACCTAAGAATAAACTTACCTAAGGGGACAAAAGACCTGCATGCAGAAAACGATAAGACACTGATGAAATAAATTAAAAATGATACAAACAGATGGAGAGATATACCATGTTCTTGGATTGGTAGTATCAATATTGTGAAAATGAATCTACTACCCAAAGCAATCTACAGATTCAATGCAATCCCAATCAAACTACCAATGGCATTTTTCATAGAACTAGGACAAAATATTTCACAATTTGTATGGAAACACAAAAGGCCCTGAATAGCAAAAGAAATCTTGAAAGAAAAATGGAGCTGGAGTAATCAGGCTCCTGGACTTCAGACTCTACTACAAAGCTACAGTAATCAATACAGTATGGTACTGACACAAAAACAGAATTTTAGATCAATGAAACAGGATAGAACATCCAGAGATAAACCCTTGCACATATGGTCACCTTATTTTTCATAAAAGAGGCAAGAACATACAATGGAGAAAAGACAACCTCTTCAATAAGTGGTGCTGGGAGAACTGGACAGCTACATGTAAAAGAATGAAGTTAGAACACTCCCAAACACCATACACAAAAATAAACTCAAGAGGGATTAAAGACCTAAATGCAAGGCCAGACACTACAAAACTCTTACAGTAAAACATAGGCAGAACACTGCATGATATAAATCACAGCAATATCCTTTTTGACCCATGTCCTAGAGAAATAGAAATAGAAAAAAAAATAAACAAATGAGACCTAATAAAACTTAAAAGCTTTTTCATAGCAAAGGAAACCCTAAACAAATGAAAAGACAACCCTCAGAATGGGAGAAAATATTTGCAAATGAAGCAACTGACAAAGGATTAAACTCCAAAATATACAAGCAGCTCATGCAGCTCAATATCAAAAAAACAAACAACCCAATCGAAAACTTGTCAGAACACCTAAATAGACATTTCTCTGAAGGAAATATACAGATTGCAGAGAAACACTTGAAAGAATTCTCAACATCACTACTCAGTAGAGAAATGCAAATCTAAACTACAATGAGGTATCACCTCACACCAGTCAGAATGGCCATAATCATAAAATCTACAGGACTTTGCTGGTGGCACAGTGGTTGAGAGTCCGCCTGCTGATGCAGGGTGCTCAGGTTCATGTCCTGGTCTGGGAGGATCCCATATGCTGTGAAGCGGCTGGGCCAATGAGCCATGGCTGCTGGGCCTGCGTGTCCAGAGCCTGTGTTCCACAATGGGAGAGGCCGCAGCAATGAGAGGCATGTGTACCACACAAAAAAAATAAATAAATAAAATAAAAATAAAATAAAATAAAATAAAATAAAATAAAATCTACAAATAATTAATGTTGGAGTAGGTGGAGGAAAAGGACCCTTCTTGCACTGTTGGTGGGAATGTAAATTGATACAACCACTATGGAGAAGAGTATGGATGTTCTTTAAAAAACTAAAAATAGAACTACCATACAACCCAGCAATTCCACTACTGGGTATATACCTTGAGAAAACCATAATTCAAAAGAGTCATGTACCACAAAGTTCATTGCATCTCTGTTTACAATAGCCAGGACATGGAAGCAACCTAAGTGTCCATCAACAGATGAATAGATAAAGAAGATGTGGCATATATATATATATATATATA
>NW_006785667.1:215675-220032 GCF_000442215.2 Lipotes vexillifer
ATATATATATATAATGGAATATTACTCAGCCATAAACAGAAATGAAATTGAGTTATTTGTAGTGAGGTGGATGGACATAGAGTCTGTCATACAGAGTCAAGTAAGTCAGAAAATGAAAAACAAATACCGTATGCTAATACATATACATGGAATCTAAAAAAATAAAATGTTTCTTAAGAACCTAGGGGTAGGACAAGAATAAAGGCGCAGACGTAGTGAATGGACTTGATGACACAGGGAGGGGGAGGGTAATCTGGGACAAAGTGAGAGAGTGGTATGCACATATATACACTACCAAATATAAAATAGAAAGCTAGTGGGAAGCAGCTGCACATCACAGGGAGATAGCTCGGTGCTTTGTAACCACCTAGAGGGGTTGGATAGGGAGGGTGGGAGGGAATCGCAAGAGGGAGGACATATGGGGCTACTTGTATATGTATAACTGATTCACTTTCTTATAAAGCAGAAAGTAACACACCATTGTAAAGCAATTATACTTCAATAAAGATGTTAAAAGACAAAAAAAAAAAAAAACAGAAAAAACAACACACATTTGGTAAGGCTTAAGTCCTGTCAGTGCCTGGTAAATGCCAATCAATTATTCAATCTTCAATAAATATATGATGGAAAAATTTTTTTAAAGTACATGCTTTTAGGTTTTCTGAAACAAATTCTTAGTGACTTTCTGATTGAAACTTCTCCATTAAGGGAAATAATTGATAAATATTCAATTATGTAAGTACCAAATTGGTATAGTTCTTGCATTTGCTGTATGAATAACAAAAGCTACTCATATTTGTCCCTCTCTTTATGGCTACTCTTCCCTAGAAACCAATTTACGAAGGTCAGTAAACTATAGGTGTGGAGACTTAAATATTCTTTCATCAACTTGCATTCTCTTTCACTAACAGTGTATTAATTACAACCTCTGACATTATTATTTCATCCATTTATTCATGTCCTATATGAAAATCAAAGTTCTGTATACATGTTTTATTCTTTCCCCATTGGTTTTATCTAAATTCACAATGAAGGCTTATTTAAATATTAATCTATTTATAAAAATTTAAAGTGTATTTACTATGAATATAATACACAAAAGCTGCATATTATGTATACTTTTTGAGTGAGAATATCAGTAAAATATGTTAATGTGCTATATATGAGAAAGTAATATAAAAATAAAAAAAGTATAAACTTATTTCATTAATCTCTAAACCAATAAACTTTTTATTTCATTTTAAAATGAATTTTAAAATTATAATAAAAATACAGACTACTAATACTGTCAACATTTAGTACAATCACTTGCTTCTTCTAGCTACTAATTTGTAAGTGCCCTTAACGGTGCATTTTTCAGACAGAATATTGCACTACCAAATCGAATTGTGCTGTAACCATCCAGAGGGAAGATTTTTTAAACCTCAGTGTAAGTGGTAATCTGAAAACAGGTGAAAATACCCTCTAGGCACAAAGGTATCAAAAAGCTTTCACAAGATTCCCCATAATAAAAAAGAAAAAAAATACCTCTTAGTAGTTGGGAAAATGAGTCAGAAGGTTTTTAATGGAAGGAAGGGGAGAGAATGAACATGGTTGACAACTTACTATGCACCATGTAATTTCTTTAATACATGACATTTACCATCTCAGTGAGATATACAGACTGCTGAGAAGAAAACAAGACTTTTAAGAGAAATATATATTTTGGAATATTATACAGTTTTATAACCACTTAGAATCACCACTAGACTCTTTATAATGAAAGTACAGGGCTCCATGTGTTTTGGTCACAATCACGTTTTGTAACAAGTGTCAATGCACATTGCAAGTGATAATAACTATCGAAGTAATTAATATTAAACCAGGTTAGCACATCACAGTGCAGTTTAATAAATTATACTGATAATCTTCATCCTGATTTGCCAAGAAAAGGTTAAATTTTATTGAATGTAGTCTATTTAAAATTTTACTTCAACTAGCTCCTACATTAAAGGCTTCCATTCCCAAATTCCCAAGCAACTAGATTTCAATCTACTGTTCATTCTAGTACCAAAAGTTCATTTGTTGACAAGATTGCTACAGTTAAATATTGGCTGTGTGGGCTTCCCTGGTGATGCAATTGTTGAGAGTCCGCCTGCTGATGCAGGGGACACGGGTTCGCGCCCCAGCCCAGGAAGATCCCACATGCCATGGAGTGGCTGAACCAGTGATCCATGGCTGCTGAGCCTGCACGTCCGGAGCCTGTGCTCCGCAACGGGAGAGGCCACAACAGTGAGAGGCCCGTGTACCGCAAAAAAAAAAAAAAAAAAAAAAAAAAAAAAAAAAAAAAAAATTGGCTGTGAAGGAAAAATAAGTGAGAATACCTCCATCAGTTGAATGTCAGGGGAAAGAAATTTCTCAAAGATCTAAAATATGACAAAACCTTTGTTAGATCATTTAAATAAACTATTCAGCCACTTATATTTTTTTAGAGCCACAGAATGAGAGGCAAGGTATTACTCTGATTTCATACATGAGAAAATCGTTAACGCAGAAACGTGAAATGCCATACATCTAGTTAAGTGAATCTAACCTTAATTAGTTTAATCTAACCACTAATTAGATTCAACTCCTATGTTACTTCAAGCCCAGGACAGTTCCAATTTATACATTTTCATTTGTGTTACATATTTCTCTACAAGATTATTCTTTTCTTTTTTGTTTTTTGGTTATTTTTATTTTTGGTACAATTTTTAAAGTTACTTTGCATTTACAGTTATCACAAAATATTGGCTATATTCCCTGTGCTGTACAGTACCTCCTTGAGTCCACCTTACACCCAGTAGTTTGTACCTCCCACTCCCCCACCCCTATATTGCTCCTTGTCTCCCACTGGTAACCACTAGTTTGTTCTCTATGTCTGTGGGTCTGTTGTATTTTTTAGATTCCACATATAATATCATACAGTATTTGTCTTTCTTTGTCTGACTTATTTCACTTAGCATAATGCCCTCCTAGTCCATCCATGTTGCAACAAATAAACACACACACACCACATCATTTTTATCCATTCATCTGTTGATGGACACTCAGGTTGCTTCCATGTAAATAATACTGCTATGAACATTGGGGTGCATATATTTTTTTGAAGTTTTTTGGGGGTGGGTGTGGTTTATTTCTTTTTTTCTATACATACCCATGAGTGGAACTGCTCCGTCACATGGTAGTTTTACTTTTAGATTTTTGAGAAACCTCCACACTGTTCTTCATAATAGCTGCACCAATTTACATTCCAACCAAGTGTGCACAAGCGTTCCCTGTTCTCCACATCTTCGCCAACATTTGTTATTTGTGATATATTTGACAGTAGCCATTCTGACAGTGAGGTGATATCTCATTGTGGATTTTATTTGTATTTCCCTGATGATTAGTAATGTTGAACATCTTTTCATGTGCCTGTTGGCCATCTGTATTTCCTCCTTGGAAAACATCTATCCAGTTCTTCTGTCCATGTTTTAATCGGACTGTTTGTTTATTTGAGGTTGAGTTGTATGAGCTGTTTATGTGTTGGATATTAATCCCTTATCTATTATATCACTTGCAAATATTTTTGCCCATTCAGTAGGCTGTCTTTCATTTTGTCAATGGTTTCCTTTTCTGTGCAAAACCTTTTAAGTTGAATTCGGTCCCATTTGTTTACTCGCTTTTATTTCCTTTACTTTAGGGGACAGATCCAAAAACATATTGCTGTAATCTACCTCAAAGAGTGTTCTGTCTTTCCTTTCTACTTAAACCCTTGTAAATATTGTGCATTTTCGTTTGGATCCTGCGTATAATTAATTTCTCCTTCTAATATCTGTTAAAAACTCAGCTTCATTATAAGATTTTCTTAAATATTTGATATTTTAAAGGAAACACTACCTACCTATTTTATTCTTCAATATACATGTATTACCTTCCAGTGCTATAATTGTTTAATCACTCAAACATTTCTCTACCAAACTGTTGCTCCATCTAGACTATAAAGAAATACTCTTATTTTCTTCTGTATTTCTTTTTGTCTGTCTCTCAGTATTTCCTTTTATCTATTACACATACTAATATAGGCATTTTACTGAGGAGATTTTTTCACTGTATTAAATACATACTTTGGGAGACTTCCCATGTTAATCCTGACATGTAAAGAACTAGGAAGTCATCATTCCCATCCTAATGACAGGACAAAGCTGAGGAAACTGAAATCAATGATGTGTAGGACTTTTCAGATAACTGAGGTGCAGAACAAACCACCAATCTAACATTTGAAGAGAGAGATGAACCCAGGTGGTTGCAGCTGAAGTCTGCTTCCCAGAACAGAAGCTGCTGAACCATAACGGGT
>NW_006785667.1:220100-227056 GCF_000442215.2 Lipotes vexillifer
TGCTGAACCATAACTGGTAGAAACATTTAAATGGCAATTTGATGAATTTAACATTTAAATTTGATGAATTTCTGGAGGCTGTGTGTTTACTAGATAGAGAGTGAGAAACTTCTGGGGCCCCAGTTGGAAGGAGACCTTAAACTATGATGGGTTTGACCTTTAGGAAACCTATCGTGTTTCCATGGTGAAGAGTCAAGAGAGAGACCCTCAAGTGGGAAGGGGAGGAGTAACCATTGTAAAATATGTTTAGCCTTGCTAAGGGTCTCCATAAAAATGTCTTCTCTCTAGGACAAAATACTTTATCAGAGCCTTATCTTGTCCAGGAGAAGATATTTCCCTGACCGTTGACCCCTGTAGTTTCCTATCTCACCTAAGAGTGGAGAAACACTTGTAAAGGGCACACCAGGGTTATAAGTCCACTAAGAAGCTGAGATTTAAATATAAGATTACAGAGTGAATCCAAATCTGTTCATCTTATGACCATGTCAGCAGGACTTCTCTCTAATTATAGTGGTTTACAGCTGAAAGAGCTTCAAGGTGCACACTCTATCTGAGGAGGAATTCTTAGGGAAACCCAAGGATTTCATGGGAGATATAAAGAAGGTCACTAAAGAAGTTTGAAACTTCTGGCACCTAAGCTATAAAAAATACTGAACACAGAGCAGCTACTAGCTTGATTAACATAAAACCTCATACTAAACACTATATATGTCAGTTACTATTACCCAATACAACACATCTGGCTTTAAACAGAAAATTACACAGCAGGCTAAAGAAAAGCAAATGCAAACACAGCCTAAAGAGAGAAGTTAAATATCAGAACCAGAATCACATATGACAGATTTTGGAATTATCCAGCAGGAAATTTAAAGAAACTATGATTAATATTATGGTACTAATGGAAAAAAGTAGACACCATGAAGAACAGATGGATGATGTAAGCAGAGAGACAGAAATTCTAAGAAAAAATCAAAAGGAAGTGCTACTAATTAACAACCTTGAAATTAACAATTCCAGAAATGAGGAATTCCTTTGATGGGCTCATGGGTAGGATGGATGACCCTGAGAAAAGAATCAGCATGCTTGAAAATATGTGAACGCAAACTTTCTAAACTGAAAGGCAAAGAAAGGATAAAAAGAATGAATAAAATAGAATATCCATAAACTGCTGGACAATTACAAAACATGTCATAGACATATAATTGGAATGCCAAAAGGAGAAGAAAGAGATTGGGGCAGAAAAAATATTTGATATAATTTGAAAAATACTAGCTAAGAAATTTTCCTTATTAATAACAGATAGCAAACCACAGATCTAGATAGCTCACAGGACACAGGCAGTATAAATAAATAACTTTGGTAAAGAACACAATATACTTTATACAGATCATATTAATTCTTATGATGAGTGAAGTGGGAGGAGACATCCTGATTCCTAGTCAGACCCACTGAATATGAACTAGTGTTGTGATAGGAATGGGTTCTGATATTGAGGTCAGCTCTAAGTTGATCTAACTATAGGGCTTGCTGTTTATTTTTGTTTGTTTGTTTGTTTTTAATTTTATGTTGGAGTATAGTTGATTCACAATGTTGTATTAGCTTCAGGTGTATAGCAAAGTGATTTAGTTATACATATATCTATTATTTTTCAGATTCTTTTCCCATGTATGTTATTACACAGTATTGAATATAGTTCCCTGTGCTATACAGTAGGTCCTTGTTGATTATTTTACATATAGTAGTGTGTATATGTCAATCCTAACCTCCCAATTCATCTTTCCCGCCACCTTTCCCCTTTGGCAACCACAAGCATAGGGCTTGTTTTTACTTGGTCAGTTAATATGAAGGAAATCCTTCACAGTGACAATGAAAAACATAAAAACAGGTTAAAATTAGTTGTAATTTTTATAGCTATTTAAAACCTAACAAAAGTACAACTAAACTGTCAATTAAACCTTTTTATTTTGGCATGCACTATTTTTTTTTTTTTTTTTTTTTTTTTTTGTGGTACTCAGGCCTCTCACCACCGCGGCCTCTCCCATTGCAGAGCACAGGCTCCGGACGCGCAGGCCCAGCAGCCACGGCCCACGGGCCCAGCCGCTCCGCGGCACATGGGATCCTCCCAGACCAGGGCACGAACCCGCGTCCCCTGCATTGGCAGGCAGACTCCCAACCACTGTGCCACCAGGGAAGCCCCTGGCATGAACTTTTTAATCTCAGTGGTAACCCTAACAACAGAAATGAGAATCATTTGCTCTCAGTAACCACAGAAATGCAGAAGTAAATTAAGCCTTTACTTCTAGTTAGATCAATGGAAACTTTTAAGATTTCCAAGGTATTTTCATGTTAGCTAGTTTTGCTGAAAGAAAACCAAGGCAAACAAATCTGAAACCCTTGTTTGGATAGTTATACAGTTGATTCAAACAATCTGGTGGTTGGGTTAATGACCCTCCAGACAGTCGAAAATCTGAGGGTAACTTTACAGTTGCCCCTCTGCACCTGGGGTTCCCCCATATCCAGAGTTCTGGTGGTACTATAGTATTTACTGTTTAAAAAAATCCATGTATCAAAACAATGGACCAGTGCACTGCAAACCCATGTTGTTCAAAGGTCAACTGTATTTCTCTTCCTTTAGGACTGATGCCAGGTGGTCCTTATAGACAGAACACACAGAATTACTCCATGTTTTAGATGAAAGACTTCATGTTTTAGATGAAAGACTTTATTTCACCCAAGTGAATATTTTTTAAAAACTTCTTTATTCTGAGAACACAATAGGAAAAAACTGACTTAGTGACTGCCTTCAAATATCCCTGGGGACTTCCCTGGTGGCACAGTGGTTAAGACTCTATGCTCCCAATACAGGGGACCTGGGTTCGACTCCTGGTCAGGGAACTAGATCCCACATGCATGCCACAACTAATAGTTTGCATGCCACAACTAAGGAGCCCATCTGCCACAACTAAGACCTGGTGCAACCAAATAAATAAATAAATATTTAAAAAACAAACAAACAAAAAAGAATTCCTGTTACTGCATTAATAGACATGGTAATACAAGAAAAAATGCAGCCCCTGTCCTTGAGGAAATAATATTTGAGTACTCATCTATTTTCTTTTCTTTTCTTTTTTATTGACTTGCTTTCCCCTCCAAAATCACGTACCAGCAGTAATTTCCACCAGTAGCAATTAGGAATACCAAGGTGAATGAAAAATTAAGGATAATTTCCTAAAGTGCTCCCTGGCTCCTTTCTCATCTGTGAATCTGTACCCTGCATATTCTTCCTCTGGGAAGCCTTGTCTTATCTCTTGCAATGGCGTGTTTCTGACATTCGACAATTTGAAATCTTCTATGATCAATCAAAACCACCTCTACTGCCTATTTAAGTGAGGTTTGTGCAATATAGTTAGAAGAGTTGATGCTAGTAATCAGAATAATACATCCTTTTGTCTTATGCAAATAGGTAAGCCAGGAGATGCTTTATTTGACAATGCATATTGTCTGTACAACTGACTTTTAATTTTTATGTATAAATTGTTTGGGTTCTAAAACTGACAATGATACCACAAAGAGAAGTGAAATGATTATGGAAGCATATAATCAGTAAGAAATGAAAATTAATTACTTATTGGACAGTAAATCAATAGAAGAAGCTTGTGACCATTTTCATATTGTCACACACATAACAGATAACTAGGCATAATCAAGAGAGCTAATTCCTATAGCCCCAAAGAGATGGCTGATTTCATAAATATGTATGTACTTAATATATCAAGTTGGCATAAACTCCTTCAGAATAAGTTAGAAATGTCCTACATTGTCTAATTTGTAAATATTTTAAAAAGCAAAACCACTACTTTGTGCTAAATATAATGATCCTATCACTGTGATCATATATTTTTCACTTATAATATTTGTAAATAATTCGACACATATAGTTGTCAGCAGACCTGCATAAGATATATTAAAGGAAGATCTTCAGACTAAAAGGAAGTAATTTTGGATAAAAATTCAGGTCTGGAATAGCAAAAATAATAAAAACATGGGTAAATGTAAGTTATTTTTCTCTTTTTTTGATTGTTTTAAATTAAGACATTTAGTTATTTAGAGAAATGATAATAAAAATGTACTTTGAGATTCATAATAATGACCAAAAGATAGATGATATCAACAGAAGTATACTGTTTTAATTTTCTCATATGATAATTGAAATGATAGACATACAATAGGTAAAATGGTATATTAATTCAAATTATATTGTGTTAAGGGAAAATATATTGTAATTGCTGGAGAAAGCCACTGGGGAAACAAGTAAAAAGATATACAGTGGACCCCTGAACAACACAGGTTTGCACTGCATGGGTCCACTTACACATGGATTTTGTTTAATAGTAAAAACTAAGTTCTACATGATCCAAGGTTGGTTGAATCCATGGATGGAGAGCAAGAGATATGGAGGGACTGCAGATTCAGAGGGTAGTTAGTTACAAAAACTTGTGTAGTTTTTAACTGCGCAGAGGCTCATCACCCCCAAATTCCATATTGTTCGAAGGTCAACGGTAGTCACATTTATAGAGAGGACAAATGAGAATGCTGAAATTAATTGACTGATATAAAAAAAAAAAAACAACATTCGTCCAAAATAAGCAGGAAAGGAGAAATGAAAATAAGTGACATACATACCATTATCCTCATTTGGCAGATAAGGATCCATATAGTAAATGAACTTAAGAAAATTGCCCAAGATTACATTTTAATTATAATCGTGAGTGAAGAATAACACAGTTTTGACTGGGCTGTGTATTAGAGTTTAAATATGTCTGCTGAAAAAATATTCTTAGATAAAACTTTGAAAAATTTTAGGTAACAAATTATTGTACTTTTCTTCTTATTACACCCTTTTTCTTCCTACTTAATGATTTTAACTTGAAAAACAGCCACTTAAAAAGTGATATAAAGTCATATAACTATATGCCAATAGAAAAGATGAAATGTAATAATAAAAAGTCATCATGTAATCCAAAAGTAGTAGTAGAAGAGAGACAAAAAGGAAACAGAAAAATATCAATACTGTAAGCAAATCTAATCATATAGTTAATTACATTAAATGTAAATTGACTTATACACAAATGCAAATCCATGACATCTTTAACATTTTCATTTCAAATATAAAGACACTGGCAATTTAAAAGTTAAGTGATAGGAACAAGAGATGTACTGGGAAAACCAGTTAAGAGAAAGACAAAAGAATATTTTAAAATATAGTATCACTAGAGATAAAGTGGGATGTTTCAGAGTTATAAAACTGCCAAATTTTCCAAAAGAAATAACAATTCTAAAAGTATATGCACCTGATCGACCCTTGAAACCATGAAACAAAAACTGACAAATACAGGAACAAATAGACAGGATTCATAATTTGTTTTGAAGATTTTAGACATTACTTTTTGGCAATGAATAGAGCAAAGGCAGACAAAAAGAAGGAATATCTGTTTCCAGACATGACAGAATAATTGTTATTACAATCACCTTCCTACCAGCAGCAACTATAAAAATGAACAAAATATATGTGGCCAAGTCACTAGTCCTGAAAAACAGACATCATAAGATGTCAACCCCAGATAGGAGATAAGTTCATAAGATGAAGCCTATGATCATCCCAGCCTGTGAACAATTTCCCAAACCAGAATGTTGTCACTGTGTTGAGATAAAGAATCTGAGATGAGAATTAGTGTCTGCTAAAGCAATTTGGAGTCTGAGAGGTGGGGCACTTAGAAAAGAAGTAGAGTGAAACATAAGAAGCCTATGTAAGGCTTCCCCACAAGTTCTTGGTTGAAGGTTGAGGTCCATGTAAGTGCAGAGCAAGAAAATATGATGTTTACAGAACAGCAGCTGCTGTTAAGTTTGTGAGAAGAAAAACAAGACTAAAGGACAAAGATTCTGAGAAATTATTTAGTACTGGCCTAGCCAGGATAGAGAAAACATTTTAATGCATAGGTTATTCATCTGAGATACCAGAAATACCATACTTAGGAATGAACTACTGTAGAGAAAGAACTTAATCTAGACACACTCTTGTGAAGCTCAAAACCAAACTCAATAAGATCAAAAAGGGATTCAGCATTTCTAGGTTGAGGATCATCAAGCTAGGTGACCTTAGGAAACTCATTGATCTTTCCACATAACTGTCCGAATTAAGCACTGAATCAAGTCTACATGGGTCCAAGGTGATTAGGCAATAATTGAACTACCTGCTAGAACACACGACATTTCTCAGTGTAAGATAACAGAATATAGAGCCTCTAAAATGTATCACCCATTATGTCCAGCAATTTAAAAAAATTGCTATACATGCAAAGTACAGTAAAATGTTATCCAAAGTCAAGAGAGAAAGCAGTCAATATAAATTGACTGCAAAAGACTAAGGAAATTGGATTTAGCACACAAAAGCTTTAAAACAGCTATTATAAATATATTTAAAGGGAAACATATCATTTTAATGAGTAAAAATGCAGGTATTTTCAGCAATAAAAAAGGAAACTATTCAAAGCAAGTAAACATTTAGCAATTATAAAATAAAATAACTGAAATAAAAAAGTTCTCAGATGTATTTGGAAAAGATGTCAATAATTGCACAGTTGGGGCTGGCAGTTGGATGAAATTATATTATATGTTTACTGTATTTGTAATGTAGGAAAAAGGAAGGAAAAGTTGAGGGTGGGAAAAAAGAAGTGGAAATTGTGAAATGTGAAGTCAGATATGGAAAGTGAGAATGTTCATCTACAAAGTCAGAAGTTGGGAGAAGTCAGACTTGGGGAGTATGAAGTTTACAATGGCATAATATCAACACTACATATATTTTTATGAGTTAAGGATGCCTCTATTGAAAGAGATGTGACTAACTAGCCAATAGAGGACATAAATGAAAATATTTTATTAAATGAAAAGATAGGGAA
>NW_006785667.1:227066-240084 GCF_000442215.2 Lipotes vexillifer
GGGAAAGAGCAAGAAAAGAATTGTAGAAGAAAGCTTGGGCAATGGATAATAAATAACAAGAAGATAGAATTAAACCACATCAATCATTATATTAAATCTAAAAGAAAACACTCTAATTAAATGACACAGATTGCTAGACTGGATAAGAAAGAAAGACCAAATTTATGCTGTCAATAGAAACACATAGGTTGGAAGTAAAAAGGTGAAACACTAGCATACTGCATAAACAGCTTCAGGAAGCTGGTGTGGCTGTATCAATATCAGACAATGTAGAACTCGAGCCAAGTAGTATTATGACATAAAGAGAGACACGGCATAAAGATAAAATGGGTAATTCACCACAGGGATGTAACAAGCCAAATTTGGTAAGCCCATAATAATAGAGTTTCAAAAGATGTAAAGAAAATCCTCACAGAATGAAAGAAACAATTAGATACATTCACAGTAATTAGAGGCACTGTTCTTTCAGTTATTAGAAGAAATAGACTTTTCACTGTGTTTCATGTTGTATTAGCTTCTTACTGCTGTTGCAACAAATCAACACAAATTTAGTGGCTTAAAACAACATAGATGTATTATCTCATAGTTTTGGAGGTCAGTACCCCAAATAAGTCTCCTTGGGCTGAAATCACGATGCCAGCAAGCCTGTGTTCCTTTCAGGAAGCTCTAATGGAGAGAAGCCTCTTTTTCTTGCCTTTCCCAGATTCTAGAGGTTGCTTACATTTTTTTTTTTCTTTGCCTACAGGCATCCTTCCATATTCAAAGGCAGCAATTGTTGACTGTGTCTTTCTCACATCTCCTCACTTGACACTGACTCTTCTGCCTTCCTTTTGCCCATTTAAGGAGATTTGTAATTACATTGGCCCAGTGTATAATCCTGGATAATATCCCTATGTTAAATCCAGCTGACTAGCAAACATAACTCCATCTGCAACCTTAATTCTCCCTTGCCATATAAAAATATAACATATTCCCAGGTCCTACGGATTATCAGAACCTTTGATTATCTGTGCACACCCTGACAAGCCACTATTATGTATACCACAAAATTATATATCAACAAAACTTAAGAGAAAATTAATGTTAAAAGACATAAAAAGCATAAAAAAGGCCCTATATGTTTAAATCAGAAATATAAATCTTTAAAAAATGTAAAGTACCACTTAATATTTTATTGTAAATTTTAATGTTTTACCTCACTTCACAGTTTCCTGTTTCATGTCTTGATGCACTAGTCTTCATTTATTCAAGGCCTGCTCTGACATGAGACAGAGTAAGAACCCGAGTTCCACTTTGGCTTAACAGGTGCCTGAAGTTTTACCAGAAATATCCCATGTTGATTTCATGCTGTGACTTGGATGGTTGTGTATTCCATACCTGAGTTCTTGTACTGGTATCAATGTGATGTTAGTCTAATTGAAATAGCTCAGATTGAAAAGGACAATATTTGTCACAGCTCCCCAACTCAAATATCCTTTTCCCCCACTGCCAACTTTTTGTTTACCTTAGCAATGAAATTTCTGAGCCAGAAATTTCAAACCAATGTGACCCACTTATTTAAGTAAGGCAAACAGATATGACTGCCATTTTTTTTTCCTAATAAAATTGCTGGTTTTGCATTTTCCATTTTGAAGACATAGTGAGATTAGTTAATTTTGGGGTAGAAACTATCCTACCTATTAACACCTGGGTGCCACCCCCAAAGACTGTAATTTATCACTTCACTTCCAGTGGTTGCTAGGATATTGTTTTCCTATGGTTCTCTTGGGGGAGGTTTCAATTACAATGGACCCTTCAACAACACAGGTTTGAACTGCAAAGATCCACTTATATTTGTATTATTTTTACTAAATGCATATTACAATATAACACAATCTGGAGTTGGTCGATTCCCTGATGTGCAACCATGGATACAGAGGGCCAACTGTAAAGTCACACTTGAATTTGAGACAACATGGGGGTTGGCACCCTAACCATGAGTTGTTCAAGGGCCAATGATATTAGTAATTAATTTGCATTGCTTATCTTACTTTTCCAATGGAGCTTGTCCACATTTCTACAGCAAATTTTCAGAGACTTTACATGACTCATATTTTATCATAGCTTTTTTTAAGTAACAAAAATCAGAACTTCCTTTGGAATAGAATCAACTAAAGCCAAAGAAGGCTACTTCTAAAACTCAGTGTTTGCTAGAATCATGAGAGACACATACCTTTTCTTTTCAATGCACACATAGTGTTCACAAAACAAACAGTTGTTTCATTGCACAATGCTTCAGAGGCACAATTAATAAAGTTATGGAGATGCTTGAGAATTTCATCTGCTATGGGGTTTTAGGGATTAATTCCTCTGAAAAACTTGACAACATCTACGTTTTATATCGCTGAGGCCTTTGTTACCACCTAAACATGAATCTCTTGATCATTCATGTCCTTTTACACTTTCATTACCACATGGACTTGTTGTCTTCTCTCTGGCCACACACCCTCTCACTTCACTCTTAGGAAAATGAGTATACTAATCAAACTTACTTCTGAAACATCTCAAAATCTTGCTCTCTAGTCATAAATGCTCTTATACATGGTTGGTCTCATTACTGAGCATCTACTCCATGGGTGGTAACAAATGAAACCTCCTTACCCTTGAAGATATCACTTTCTCTGTGTCTCCTCAGTACTACTGACTCAGGCAAATCCCACACATCTCAGTATTAGGATGTGAGCTTAATCTTCCTCATTTCAAAAGACCACACTACAATTTTTCATCTCTTTCATACTTATGTAAATCCTTTCCTTCCTTCCTTCTTTCTTTCCTTCTTTCCTTTCTCTGTTTCTTTTAATTGAAGTGTAGTTGACTTACAATATTATATTAGTTTCAGATGCACAACATAATCTTTTTATAGCTTGTACTCCATTTAAAGTTATTACCAAGAAAAATGGTATATATCATATACCTCTGTGCTCTACAACATATCTTTGTTGTCCCGACCTGATGACTTATCTTTCCTTCCTACCCGATTTCTTGTGGATCTTTCTTACAGCCTTGGTTGTACAGGAGTCTTTCTGCTATTTTCCAGTTAGTTTTCATGGAGAATTGTTCCACATTTAGTTGTATTTTTGATGTCTTTGGTGGGGTTGTGATGAGTTTAGTGACCTCCTACCCTCCAACAATTGACTTAGATGTGTTAAATGTCTTATTTTGGATGTATATATTCTTATCTAGCTAATATCACTCCATATCCAATTTCAGTACTTTACCTATTTAACACCTGATAAATTCCATTAATTTATTGAAAATGTTGGCACCTGACTCCTTCACTCAAAGTCCTGCCATCATGAATTTCAAGTTGTAATGTGGATGAACTATTAAAAATTCAGCATCTCTACTTTTTACTTCTACTCATGTCAGCCAGTCATCCAAATTCTGGAGGCATGAGGTGGAGCTTATTGTCATGATTGTTTAACAACCAGTTTTCAGAAACACACACACACACACACACACACAAACTGGTTTGGGTCACATGAAGATTTACATTGGTAATTCTCTCACTGAACACAAATCAGAAGAAGTGCACTTAATCTGTTCCAACACATTACTGCTTACAGCGTAGACCTGATATATCAAATACTTTAACATTTTCAGATTCCAGTTCTTTACATTCAACTTGCTGTCAGCTAAGTTACTTGTGATTATCTAACTTTCTTTATATTTCTAATATGAACTTCAAATAAATCAACAAAACCTTTCCCTTGCTGAAATTGCCAACTCCTTTGGCCAGTTATCCTCTGCTCCAAAGCATGGCAAAACTCTTGATAAATAATTTTCATACCTACTCTGTGCTACTAAAAATAAATGGGAAATATCTTATAAATTTAATAATTATTGTCATAGTAAAGGTATCTAACCTCAGTTCAGTCCTCAACATTTATTCTGTTTACATATGGAATTCAGGATCCTTGTTCTTTAAAAAACTCTTTCAATTTAAACTCCTTAAATATCAGAATCTGCTGTCACCATTTTCACCTTTTGGAAACCATCACATGGGAACTCTTTCTTCATTCAGTCACTAAATATAACCTTATTAGCTGGATCACCTCATTCCCAGCCTGCTGAGAAACATACATCTTACAATTTCTCCCTTTTCATCCAGCATTTATACTCCTATACTGGATCCTTCTACCCAATATTAAATGTGTTTCAGTATCTCCTTTTAAAAATTCTAATTCCATGTTTTACAGGAGTTCTTCCTGACTCCCTTGACAGAGAAATTTTACTGTCTCTTCTTTCTGATATAACATTTCTACTACAGTACAATTGAAATTTGATGATAACTCATATCACCCCAATAAGCTTATCTTGCTAAAATTACCAGTGATCCATGTGTTTTGACATGTTCTTTAAACAACATTTCATATCAATGATAATTCTGTGCTTTTTTCTTAACTTTTCCTTGTTTTATATTTCTTTATCCTTCACTGTATCCTTCTTAGTCTACTCTTCTTTTCAATTTGGTCTCAAGAAGTAACTTATGAATTATTCTTCTCAATCAATATTGTTCTTAAATGATTTCACTCATCCTCATGTAAGCAACATAGTATTTTGATGTCTTCCAAATCTAGATTTTTAGACAAAGTTTCTTAACCTGGAAAATTAGGTATCTATTTGATCTACAGACATCAGATTTAATATCAGCATGCCTAAGGCTCAAAATGTTACTGTCTCATCAGACAGCCACCTTCTCTTATGGTCGTTCTTTGTGAGCACCTATCACTATATTTTTCCCCAACTGGAAACTTGGACATCATCCTTGAAATTCTGTCTTCCTATCTAGTAATTGAATCACCAACCCATCTATTGAATTTTGTAATTTTTTGGGATCTGTGGACTCCTTTCTTTCCCCACTGTACTTCTCTTATCTTAGAATCTCACCATTCCACTCTAGTTATTATATTTTCTTAATCTTCAGTTTTAAATCCAAACAGTATATACCACAGCTGGTGTGAATTTTGTCAATCAAAAAATTGATAATATCACTACCCAATTAAAACACTTCAATAGCTCAGTATTTCATTGATGTTAAGGTAAATAAAAAAACAAAACAAAAAATAAACAAGCCCTTTTAATATGACTTTGTTATTGGTGTGAGAAATCTCCAATCTAGATCTAGATTTTTTTTTTTTTTTTTTTGCGGTACGCAGGCCTCTCACTGTTGCGGCCTCTCCCGTTGTGGAGCACAGGGTCCAGACGCACAGGCTTAGTGTCCATGGCTCACAGGCCCAGCCACTCCGTGGCATGTGAGATCCTCCCAGACTGGAGCACGAACCCATGTCCCCCGCATCGGCAGGAGGACTCTCAACCACTGCACCACCAGGGAAGACCCTAGATCTAGATATTTTTAAAGAAATTTTGTTAAATGCTGTAGGAATAAAGATAAAGTAAAGCACTATGTTAATTAAGCTGGTTGTTGTAAAAGTTGTCTAAAAATTTCAGTAACTTAAACATAAAACTTTATTTCTCCCTAGTATTAATTCCATAATAGGCTTTTGTGACAAGCAGTAGAAAGCACATTTTTGAACAGTGATTCGAAGATCTGGGAGACTCCCGCATCTTCACCACATGATATCCAAGTTATTCTGGAAGTCAACACCCAGTGGCAGAAAACAGAAAATGATTGTGGATAGAGTGATTTTCACTTCTAGGAATAGAACATATCAATTCAGTTTTTTAGGTCTAAGACAACTTCTGAAATTCTGTAAATTGAGCTATGTGCCCATCAAGAAGATAAAAGTTTGGTAATCAAGTAGTAGCTACTGCTCATGCAGTGGCAGGAAACAGATGTGTCCCTGTGATATAGGCTTTACTAGCTAAATGTCAGCTATCCCAGCATGCATGCCCACTTGGCCCAATTATCATCAATGAATCATAAACAAAGTCTCCTGAATTTATTCTTATCCCCTTCTTTCCTTCTTTTATGTTAAACATTTATATGATGTCCTTGCCCTCTGACCACTCTGAAGATAAGACCAAAAGAATTACAGATTGCTGTGCCTGATATCATTGCACTTGAGCCAGGAAATGCCTACCTCTAGAATTCTTATGTCAACAAATAGAGTCCAAGTTCTTTAAACCAGTCTTGTCAGGTCTTCTGTAACTTGTAACCAAAACGTTCTTAACAGATATATCTGCCATCTAGGATCATGTAATTTAGTATTTGGTTGTTCTTAGGTAATATTAATCTGGCTGTTAATGTTCCACATATACTCTGTGTTAAGATTTAAAGAGGAAAAAGTGATGCATACAATAAATATTTCCTTATTTGTTAATAAAATGTGTATGTGCTTGCTATGAAATATAAGAATTGTGAAACTGTACCATACCTATAAAGTTTAAGGTTTTTAAAATTGAATTCTGTAAATTCTGTGATTATTACCTTGGAAATTTAATAAACTTTAAGAAATTCGTGACTTAAATATAAAACATTACTTTTTCAAATATTTTCTAATTGTTATTTTAAAATTTTTATTTGTAAGAAACAGTTGATATTTGCTGGCTCTGTAAAATCCATCCTCTCCCAAGATGTATTTCTACCTATTTATTGGCAGAGGGAAATATACATGCATATATAGATTTAATTTTTGAACAGGCAATATATTGATGCTAGACAAAGTAGAAAAGCACAAGTTGATTAAAAGTGAAAATTATGTTTCCATTACATCCTTTAGCAGTTCTTTTTCCCAAAAGTAAACAATACCTGCTTCCTGTACATTCTTCCCAAGAATCTCTACATATACAAACATCTGCTTATTACAAATGTATGAAAATTTCCTTTACTTTGGAAATTTTGTGTTTTCCTCTACATTACCATTTATAGACATTGGATGATTGTGTCGTTACTGTTTAAAAGATAATTGCCAGGCTATGCTTTTGTCAGTCATATTTGCAATGTCTTGTTTTGGCTTCAGTTCTTAGCATCACTCTATCGCTATTGTGGATCTCATAAGTGAATATAATATTTTTATTCAGTTTGAAAATTTCTGTATGTTTATTCTAAGGGTGACAATAGCTTCAGATATGGCTTCTTTCACTGTGCTTGGTCACAAGGAACATAACTCCAGATTTCAGGTGGGATGAGGAAAGTGGAATTTTGTAGCAGATTGCTATAGATGACCTAGGGATTGAACTGCTTCCTAACTAAACAGCCCTCAACAGCCTTTCTCATTTTAGCCACCAGTGCTTTATGCCTAATTTCGAAGGCACTTGCTGATCCATTTGAGGGACCTTCAGTGCAGAGCCGGCTTTCTCATCTTTTGCTCACTCTTGGTTTAGATTTCAGCTATCTCAGAGCTGCCTCCAGTTACCATTTGTTTATCTGCATTTGTTGCTGTTGTCTTATCTCCTATAATCTCTATCTCTGCAGTTTTATGACTTAAAAATAATGTTTTCTCAATAACTGGAGGAATATTTCATGATGACACAAAATTAAATGTAAGTAAGTCTTTAATCCACCTTCTTAACCTGGAACCCCAAATTAAGTTTTTAGAGTACCCTTTTCTCTCCAGTATTTAGAAAGATACAGGATAGTACAGTCCCAGATCACATAACGTCACCTTCAATTTTAATATTTTATGATATCGAGAATAGTTTCCAATAGGTTGGAACTAAAAATATGTACCTTAATATTATGGTTACAGACACAGGCCATTCCTCATATGGATAGGTACTTTCTTTAAATATGTAAGCAAATAAATATACTGAAAAGCAAATATCCTTTGGCTTTATTTAAATTGTTCAAGATCGAATAAAAATAAATCAAATAGCCAAAAAATAGTGAAAAAAATTATAGTTTTAATGCATTCAGCAAAGTAAAAATGTACAGAAAATAAATCAGAAAATTAAGGATTGGGATAATATGGATCTTTATCTAAATCTAGATTTACATGAACAAAATACTTGCTCATCGTATTGTTAAAAAAGAAAATTATACAATTGTGGGACATCTGTTGAAGCCAAGATTCAACTGGTTTGTGTATTTGAAACACAAGGAAATTTAACAAACAAAGCCATGCATCTGTCAAATGATTTCAACCACATTAAAATCCTGTTTTCTAACATTCGGATGGCAGTTATTAAAGAAATAGTGTTGCCATATTTCTTCCACATGAAGCTTAATGAAATTAGTGATGTCTATCAAGATAGCTAACACTTGTTTAGTCCTTTTTAAGGTGCCATAAAAGCTGATAACTTTGAAATGGTAGGTGATTTTTTTTGGTCAAAGAAAAACTGAGCTGGAAGAAAATCCTTGGTATTTTAATCACTTATGAGACTGTTTTGATTCTTCACAAGAGATAGGTTTTTATGGATTTTGTGAAGAGGAAAATATCACACATTGTGATGTCCCATTTTTTTCTGCATTGCGTGCATTGGTGTCCAACACTATAATGTGATTTTGAAATTTTTTTCTACTGCCATGAAACTGGATCTCTATGAGCTAATCCTTGAACCATCATATTTTTAAGTGGACTTGTAAAAATTAAGGCAAAAAATATAGTTTTCAAACCACACAATATTCACTGGCTTAATTGCTATGCATGAAATAATTTATTCAAACTAAGCAGAAGTTTCACTCTTTTAGAGATAAGAAATGGCCAATTTAAGAGCAATTTAAAAATAAAGAGTAAATCCATACTGTGGTTCATTTGGTGGATTTCTATGGGTGTATGAGTGAGTTAAGGACTTCAAAATTCAGTCCTGCAAGCTCACCATTATGGATACTGCTTTGGTCAAGCTGTCACTCTATATTAAGTTACTTGAGAAAGACAACTATGTAAATCCTCCCATTTAATTTATCTGCAGGTATATATCTGCAGAAACCTGGAAACCCTGAAGAAAATTGTTGAATGCTACTTTTGATCAGATGAACTTAAAATTGAAACATGGATTTGTAATCCTTTCCTTACTGACATGGACAGCAAATCAATGATACAGACCTTGCCAAAAATGACCTCACTGACTTTAAGGACAAAGGGAATGATGCTTCATAAATTTCACTCAAGTCTTAAAGAGTTTTGATGTTCCTTGACACAGACTTATCCTCATTTGTCAAAGTGAGCTATGGGAGTTTTTATTCTTTTTCTATATGCTCTTCTGATTCAGGGTTTCAGCACTTATTGCCATAAAATTGAGAAATGAAAAACTGATTGGAGATCAAATATGGCATGTTGCCTTACAAAAGACCACTCAATAACTTAAATCTCTTTTTCAAGACTAACAAAACACTTTACTAGAAATATTTAAGCAGAAATAAATTTGACTTTTTTGATTTATGTTCACAATTTTCCTTTTTCTTGGAAGTAGAAGGTATTTAATGGGCTGCCTAAACATCATCAAACTCTTTCATGAATATTCCCTATAACACCTAGCCTTAAACAAAAATTAGCGCTTCATAATATTCTGCTTTCTTGAACTTCTCACAAGTGGAACTGGTCATTTAATCAAAATCCATATGTAGTCATATAGGTGGAAAGTATAATTTTCCTCTTCACCTACCTGATCAGTGTCTTTTTGAGTCCATTGTCCCTTCACTGTTTTAATTAAAAAAGAAAAAAAAATAAAGTCTTTACCCTTTACGCTTTATGTAACTTGTTATAAATCCTGCACCCCCACTCTTGTTCTCCTATGACAGCATTCTAGTCATTCTCCCCAATCCTTTAATGACTTTGGCAACTGCTTTACAGCCTAGATTTCGAATAACATTCTGTATTTGTAAATGATCCACCCAAAAATCCTGTCCCCTTGTTTTCTTGACCTCTTTCCAATGACTTTATCTTCCATTTTTTCGACTTTTTTCTTTGGCCATACCATTAGCTTCATAATTAACCCAAACTCTTCTACTTTGAGTCACAATTTCATATATCCAATTTCTGACCATTCCTATACCTCCAATTTTCCAATTATCTAACACTTAGAATACATGCAATGCAATTTTGTTGAATTGAATGAAAGCATACATCATTATAAAGTATAGTATAAAATAGTGTATCTCAAGAAAATAATTTACAATACAAAATTAAAATAGGTTATATTTTTCTTAATTGAGTTTAATGTAATTTTCAAAGAATTCTGTGATCTAGAAAAGTTTAAGGATTACAGTCATGGTCATGCTTATGTGTGTGTATATCTATAGGTGTATAAGTGTATATGTGTATATGTACATATATATATATATATATATATAAACACAAACACATATGTCATTATTCATGAATTTATGAAAGAGAGTGGTTATATTAGCTATTTACTCAACATAATCTCGCCTCCAAATTTTTAATATCCAGAAGAACAGGAGAGACGCATTATGTTTCCTTATATCCAACACATCTACATCCATAACAAACTCTGTGCAAGTCTTGTGCTTAATAAAACCCCTACTTTTAAAGTAATGTATGGCATTTGAGTATATATTTAGGTTTGAGAATGGTAGATAATAAGCATTATCAGAGTAAGGAAAGAGTTTAATGAGTATATAGTTATTGTAAGGAGAAGAAGCCTGACTGGAAATAAGAATTGATTAAAAAAAACAAACAAACAAAAAAAAAAAACCAAAGAAGCTGACTAGAGAGAGTAAAAATAAAGATAAGAGCAGAAAAATAAAAATGTATACAATTGTCATAGCTAAATCTGAACAGGAAAAGCAGGTCTATCAAATTTCCTGAAAATTGTATTTGTGTACCAGGAAAAAAAAGGTAAGCAAACCAAAGCCCATTTAAATCAGACTTTCTTAACCTCCAGGCAATGGTCCTATTGGGATGGCTAATTCTTTGTTGTGGGGTCTTAACAACATCTTTATCTCTACCTACTAGCTGCCAGTAACAACCACCTCCTGTGGTTGTCACAGACCAAAATGTCTCTAGACATTTCAAAATATCCCCTGGGAGACAAAAAACCCCTGATTGAGACCCACTGATTAAAGGAAAGGAAGAATAAAGGATCTCACACTCCTTTGTGGTGGGGGGTGGGGGTGGGGTCTAACTTCCTCTCTTCCTCTGCTCCTGTGGATGAGAAGAGTGACGTTCCCATCTCCTTAGCTTTAACATGCTGTTGAAAGCATGCCGTTAAAAGGAAGAAACTGGGGGACTTAGGAGAAAGTTATACCCTCCTATTGGCAATTAGGAAAACAACAAGCACACACACCAAAAAAAAAAAAAAAGAAAAAACAAAAAAGAAAAGATTTTTATGAAGGAGACTAAAGGTGTAGGTAATATAAAATAACAAAATTACACACACACACACACACACACACACACACACACACACACACACAATATGCCAGTGGTATAGTGTGCCCCCGTAAACTCTAGAGGTATATTTATCTTTATTTTTCTTCTTTCCTTTTTCAAGAATCTAGTATATACAATTTCGGTTGCTCTTTTTTTAATTTTTATTTTTTTCAGGAAACAATTTTACTATTTTATACAGTTTTGAAATGTAAAGATTTATGGAAGGCATTACACAGCAAGCCCTACAATTTGCATTACAATAGCTGGTTGAGAATCACTGTATTCCTTGGCTACTGCTGTTTTGTATTGATTGTACACTAAGAGTTTCATTAGACTACCTTCAAAAACTTTACTCCAAATGCTTTATATATTTGCTAATTTCAATAATTGCCCTGAGACTGTGACTCTATAAGTGACTAAAAATATGTACTACAGGAAGGCAATGTTAGTCAGTGATTTAGCCACCTTACCAGCTGAAATCTGAAGACTCAGTATGGCTTTCATGATTCATATTGATTAGGACCACTCTCTGAGTTGAACAATTCAGATGAATGTTTGGTTTAAATGTATGTTGATTTACTTAGTTTCCTTTCTTCATTTTTCCCAGAATGCAATATGCATTCCCTGAAATTTGGTAAATTTGATTTTAGTCTTCAACTTTATCTATGACAGTTGCAAAATAGCTAGAATCTTCTGAGTGCCTATGGAAAATTCAGATTCTTGAGTAGAATAGATCAGATTCAGGTTAGCCCCTATCCTAGGGTTTATGCTGATACAATTCCATTATACATTGTTCTCCCCTTTAAAAGGTCCCAAAATATAAACCTGAGTGTCAATCTTTAAACAAGGGACCATATTTTTCTATATTATTTAAGTAAAGTGACATACATGTTTGTTTCAATTAGCAGGTTATTTCATATTCTATTTGTCTTACTACTCATTCTGTTTTATATTTATAGACAGTAAAACTCTAATGTGGAAACAAGTTTTAATTTGTCTTATTATTAATACAACATTAATTATTAATTAATTTTACTTAGTTATTATTTCATAGGGAAATATCATTTCCAAAATATAACAGCTCTTGAACTGACAGTTTTTAGTCTAACTATTATATCTTTAGTAATTTTCATCCTTTAATAATTTGTTTCACCTCTTTAAAGCTGTGGCTAGATCAAATATGTTTGTTACCTTCTGTACTTTAAAAGTTGCTAAATGACATATTTAACTTCTGCTAACAAGGAAAGGACAATTTTCTGACAACCAAATAATGAATATGGCATATATATTCAGAAATTATTTTGGGGTAATATTAAAAGAAGAAACAAATTATTTGTAAAGAATTCGTTAAATTATTAATAATAAAATTCATCATGTGAATAGTAATAAAATACTATTCCACAATCCTTTTCCCATTATAAGCAGACTTAAAACTAAAATAGAGGGCTTCCCTGGTGGCAAAGTAGTTGAGAATCTGCCTGCCAATGTAGGGGACATGGGTTCAAGCCCTGGTCTGGGAAGATCCCATATGCCGCAGAGCAACTAGGCCTGTGAGCCACAACTACTGTGCCTGTGCATCTGGAGCTTGTGCTCCGTAAAAAGAGAGGCTGCGACAGTGAGAGGCCCGTGCACCGCGATGAAGAGTCGCCCCCACTCGCCGCAACTAGAGAAAGCTCTCACACAGAAACGAAGACCCAACACAGCCAAAAAAAAAAAAAAAAAAAAAAAAAAAAAAAAAAAAA
>NW_006785667.1:240095-314511 GCF_000442215.2 Lipotes vexillifer
AAAAAAAAAAAAACTAAAATAGAAAGAACTAAACTTACACTAGACAATATTTTTTTTCAAAATTCCCTTGTGCTGCAGTGGTTAGGACTCTGCACTTCCACTGCAGGGGGCATGGGTTCAATCACTGGTCGGGAAATAAAATCCCACCTGCTGTGCAGCACTGCCAAAAATATATATATATTTTTTTCTATTTAACAATGATATTTGGTTATCTATATAATTGAGACATTGTTGGAGTTATGATCTCACTTAGATATTATAGACAATATGTAGATAATAAAATATTAACAAATAAGTTGCTGCATTTACTCAAGTTTATTTTCATATTGGTTCCATACATTATTTGAAATAGCATAGAATAATGCAATTAGAAAAACTTCACCACACGAAGAAATGGATTTTAAATTTTGCTCTCTACTGAACACTGATGTGCCCCACTGCTAGCCATTACTCCTTTAACATTGGTTTTGTTCTCAAATAAGTTTGAGAAGATAGAAAACTATGGAATTTTCTCTTATGATAACTTTTGTAGGATCCTGAGTCTTTCATGTGATGGCATAAATGGTAGAGAAAGTTTGATCAATCATCTTTTGTTATGAAATTGATACTCTTCAGAGGTTATAGCTTTACTGAAGCTCTTGGTGCTTACTTAAAAGCTAAAATTAGCTATAAGACTAAGAATGCTGTGGGTGCCTATAGGGTCACAGCCTGTAGCGTCACTGGTGTGGGCCTCTGATAATGCTAAGGAAAGCATTTTATAATAGTCTGAGATTTTACAATAGTTTGAATTAAACCTTACAATTCATACTTGCATTCTGAAAATACACTGAATTATGTGTTTTTTATGGTACATCCTTCCATAAAGTGCTAATTGTTAAATATCTCATATTTGAGCAGTTTTCTTTCTCTCCTGCTGTTTGATCACATTAAGAGGTCATAATTCTTTGTTTATGATCTCATAGTCTATCAATTGAAGTGCTTACAGTGTCAAAAGTAAGACTATATGCAAAATTTCTCAGAATAAGCACAACAAAATGAGTTAATAAACATATTTTATATTAATGAGGAACATATTAATATAAAACTGTTAATATAAACCAGAGCTAGTTATCATTCACACATTCAGCAAATATGTCTTGTTCATGCTAAATTTTCATAGATCTTTGGTTGTAGTAATTAATCTTTAATTATGTTAAGTCATAAACCACTGAGGAATGTTGAGTGAAGGATTATGGGAACTGCCTAAGCTATTTTTACAACTATTCTATAAATCTAATAGTAGAACAACTTTTGAAAAAATAAAAATAAAATGTTTGAGTTTAAAATTCTTGGTATCATAATATGATAATTATTTGCCTAGACAACTTAAATATTTCTAAAATACCACAGAATAGTTTTGTTTTACACAACACACTCACACACACACACACACACACACACACACACACACACACACACACACATTAGTCTGCTCAGGCTGCCATAACAAAATACTACAGACAGAGTGGCTTAAACAATAGGCATTTATTTTCTCATTTATTTTCTGGAGGCTAGAGTTCCATGATCTAGGTGCCAGCAAATTTGGTGCTTGGTGAGGGCTCTTTTCCTGGCTTCCAGCCACATTCTTACTGTGCCTCACATGACCTTTCCTTTGTGAGTGTTCCTGAGAGGGTTCGATCACTCTGGTGTCTCTTCCTCTCCTTATAAGGACATTAGTCCCATGGGACTAGGGTACCACCCTTATGACCTCATTTAATCTGAACTACCTCTGTAAAGGCTCTATCTCAAAATATGCTCACATAGGCAGTTAAGGCTGCAACAACATGTGAATTCTGAAATGACAAAATTTGTCTGTAATAACATATACATGTTTATATGCATTCAATGAAACTTTGAATTAGGCCACCAAACTGGTGAATAATTCAACCTCAGACAGTTCAGAGCTTTTCTTTCTGGACATACCCTGTGCTAATCCTTTAAGCGGTATTGATCATGGGAGCATTTTCAACATGCTGAATTGCCGTACAGCCACACGGCCTCTTCAGTTCAAGAAGCTCAGTTCATTCTAGGCCACATCTGGGACAAGAGAACTTAAGAGGGGCAAAGTTTTTATTTTATTTTTATTTTTTAGCTGTATTTCTTTCTGGAGCTCAGGTTTTAGACAAGCAACTGGCAGAAAGAAAAGTCTATGGTTTTTCTCCAGAAAGAGAAGGTTGAATAAAAAGAGGTCATAGAAAGGCTGAGGTCGGCAGCCTTCTTGGACTGTTCTTCACAAAGAATAGTAGAATAAGAAAATAGAAAAACCCAGAAACCCTAATGGTTCTGTGGCCCTCACCAATCCTCAACCACTTATCTTTCAGGTATGAAAAGAATGAAATGTTAATCTTAAGTCATTATTATTATTATTATTATTATTATTATTATTATTATTATTTTTCTGTTAGATGTAACAGAATTTATTCCAACATAGTGAAAAGGGCAAAAATATACTATCACAAACAGTGCAAAGCTGTGGTAAGACACTATCTTCTTGAAAGCTGACTTGTTTGTACATTAAGTGCCTTGCAAATTTATCTCCAATACATAAAAACAAAAACATAAATAAAGAAACATTAGGGTACTTGACCAACTAAAACTTGTAATAGCTTTTTAGAGTATATTTTTCAATATCATATTAAGAGAATTAAGTTTCTGTTATGGCATTGTCCCATTTTAAGAAAACTTGTGTGAAAAAATGCACATTCAAATCTCCCAATTAATGTAATAATAGTTTTAAGATCTTTGTCACTTAACTGTATGTTTTATAGAAGCTAGAAGATTTCTAACTTTAGAGAGACATAATCTTGATAAAGTTACACTTAGTCGTCTTTACTGAATGCAGCTATTAGCATCTCCCCTGCTATATCTACAATAAGTAAGAACAACTTTTTTTTTTTTTTTTAGTAACTAAGGGGCCGTTCTCTTGATTTACAATATCCTATCCCACATATTCCAAAAATGATGCTTCAACAGTAAATGTATATATCTATACATGGGTATATGAGTTTATATCTCAGTTGTTTAGTTTCTCTCACTCAACACCATAACTAACCCAGATAATATGGTAAGAATCCTATATAGCTTCATTTTATCACCATTTTATGCTTAATGTGCAGAAAGTGGTGTGTTGAAATCTTCAAATACATTTGTGTATTTTGTATATATCTCTGAATTTTTTAAACACTTCCTGTTTAATATACTTTAGTGCTCTTTTATTTGGCTAATAAAATTTTATGACTATGATATTTTCATTATAGATTGGATCTTATATCAATATAATATGACATTCTCCATCTTATTGAATGTGTTTTGCCTTAATTATACCTTGCTTTAAATTAATATTTGAAACTTTAATTTTATACCATTTTCTTTTTACGTCTTTGCCCATTTTTATGCCTTCAAACCTTCTTTGTCAACTTGTTTTAGAAATGCTTTTAGGGTGCAGCAAATACTTGGTATGATTTTGCTATTATTATTAATCATTTTGATACAATCTTATTTGCATTTTAGTTGGGAGTAAATCGTTGACATGTATTGTTGTAACAGATGTGGTTGGTATTATTTATTTGTTTTATATTATTTTTGTTCTACCTATGTGTTGTGTAAGTATTTAAGTTTCCTGTGATCGTTTTTACTTGTAACTAAGTGACTTATACACTAGTTACATATAAAGTGGGCATGCTGTCTTAATTCCATAGCTTTTTATTCATTGGTATTTGCCTAGTGTATTTTCCCATATATTTACTTAATACCTTTTGATGCCCTGACATAGCTTGGAAGAGTTACACATGCACAGTTTCAAGCTAATCTCACAACATCTACTGTTTAATGAGGGAAAATGATCCACATGTATTATTTATAACCATTAACATATTTGAATTTATTTCTACCTGGATAATTTGTATTTTCTATTCACCTTGTTTTTCCATGCTTCATTTGTTCTACTTTATTGTTTTACTTTGGATCATGGGTATCTTCCCAACTTTTTTCTCTTATAAGCTCAGAAATTATTCTCTTTTTAATTTTTTTAGTGAATACTCTTAAACCTTAGTTTGAAAGACTAACTTCCGAAAAATTTTAATCCTAAAAAATATCTCTTCCCTACTCCCTACCAGTAGAAAAATCTTAGAAAGCTTGAAATAGGGTCATTTCATATCAGCTTATACTAATTTTGATCTAGTTTTAAATTAAACTTATTTTTAAAATCCAAATTTAAGCCATCAGTATTTTTGTAGACTAACCCATATGTTTACCACTTATTTCTGTCAACATTTCTTCTGAAATAACTTTGTTTTTTCCTAAAGTTCTTTCTTTTTCTGTGATAAACACTATGTTTTTATTGTCTAAAAAGAGTATTAAAATTGCCCTTATGGTTAAATCATAGTTTAGATGTGTACAAAGTATGGCTTGACAATTATTTATTTGCATAGTACTTTCAAGGTATTACAACACTGTCATCTCATTCTTGATGAGACATTTTAATTTTATTGTAATTTCTGTTTAGTAAACTGGTCTCTCATGCCTGCTTGATTTTTATACTCAAATACACTAAGGTTTTTTTTTTTTTCTTTTTAGAGAAAAGCTCAACATTATTACTCATAATCAAAATCAATATCACTTATCGAGTTTGAGCCATTCAGTTTAAGGTTTTTTTTTTTTTTTTTTTTTTGGGGTAAGACTCCGGATGCGCAGGCTCAGCGGTCATGGCTCACGGGCCAAGCCGCTCCGCGGCATGTGGGATCCTCCCAGACCTGGGCACGAACCCGTGTCCCCTGCATCGGCAGGGGGACTCCCAACCACTGCACCACCAGGGAGGCCCTCAGTTTAAGTTTTGATGATTGTGGACACACTGTAACCACCACACCAAAAAATATAGTGTCCCATCACAATTTCACTAACATTATGTTGAGTGAAAGAAAATGAACCAAAAACAATATAGTGCATAATTTATTTATATACAATCCTACAACAATATAAGCTGACCTAGAGTGGCAAAAAAGAAGGAGTGTGTCAGACATATGAGTGGACTAGGAAAAAGCACAATGGACGTGTTTGGGAGAAAAGTAACACTCTTGTTCTGTGTGATGGTTATATAGTATATACAATTATCAGAAGTCATTGAACTGAGCACATAATTTTTAGCTGTACATTTTATTGTATTTATATTATACTCCCTACTGTATTTATATTTTACTCCCAAACAAATAAAATTATATTAATAAAATGAAAATCAAGCAACAGAATAGGAGAAAATAATTGCAATATGTGTATGGCAAATCTTACATACAGACTATGTAAAGAATACATAAAAGGAAATAATAAAATGAAAAAAGCTCTATAAAATATAGGCACTTGATTTGAAGAGATATTTCACAAAAGATGATATACAAAAAGTATTTAAAAGATGCTCAAAATAATTAGTCATCTGATAAAGGTAAATTAAAACTAAAAAGAGATAAACCATTTCACACCCAGTAGAATGACCACAATTAGTCTGACAACACAACACTGGCCAGGTGACAGAGCAACTGGAATTTATATTCATTGTTGGTGAAACTAAAATTATACAAATTTGGAATACCATTTTATGCTTTCTTTTAAAGAAAAATATGTATTTAATCTTTGTTCCAGCAATAACACTTCTACATATTTACCAAGAAAAATAAAAAATGAAAATTTATGTCTATCAACATATTGGTAAATGGATGCTTACAGTAGCTTTAGTCATAATTACTGCAGACTGGAAACTACCCAAATGTCCACCAACAGAATAATGGACAAACCAGTTGTTTAATATTTATACAATTAAATATTAGTCAGTAAGTAAAAGTAAAAAGTCTAATGATATATTCAACAACTTGTTTCAAATCTCAAGTTGTTATGTTGAGCAGAAAGAAGGCAGGCTAAAGAGAGTATTTATTTATTGTATGATTTCACTTATACAAATTTTGAAAACGGCCAAAACAACTATCAGGATTGAAAACGTATCATAGTTGTGTTTGATTTTAAATTGGACCTGGAATTTTTGTAAGAATCTGCTAAGTCTTTGCTTCACTGAGTCCAGAAGGACTTGAGGATTTGCTGGGACAGTTTCTTAGACAACCAGCTCTCATAGATCTATTCTACTATTAGATGGTTTAAAGACTCTAACTTATGTCCCAAATCAGCACTCTGTAGTTGGATTATTTACTTTTCCTCTTCAAAGTCTTACTAAAGGACTAAAGGAACACTCAGAACAAAACATTCTATTTACTTAAATTTCTAGTAAATCTCTAACTAAATGAAATAAGATTTTCTTCTGAATTTTTTATTAGAACATTAATATAAATGATTGATTCCACTTTTGATTAGTGGATACATCACTAAGGAATATAACCATTGTTGGTTAACTTATACATAATATATAGTGCAATACATCAGATTACCCACATAAGTGAGGAAATAACAAATCTTAGCATTTAACAATATAAAAATACTACTCAATTTTAAGATATGTTAATAAAATGGACAGTAATAAAATGAAGTCTATTGTTTGCCATTCTTTACAACGAAATAGATTGATTATTGATTATGTGCTCAACCTCAGGGATGGTTACTTGTTATTTTCTGATTATGGTAAAAATAATGGCTAAATTATTAGTATTGGCATTGTGTAGTATTTTTGGTATTGTGTTTGTTGCAATGTTAAAAGAAGCTCATAGGAAGTGATTTTGAAATTCTTCAAAGAGAGAAAAGCATTTTGGTATGAACAAATGTTAAGATCAATATGTAATGAGGTAGGTATATTGTTCTGGGATCCAAAATATAAAATAGGTCAACTTCATGTGCAGATATTAAAAACAGAGTAGCACCTAGTTATATGTCTATATGTGTATGTATATGCATCTATACACTTGAGTCTCTATATTTATTTGTATGTGTACCCTGAAAGTAGTACTGCATTTACTAACTGAAGCTACAGAAAATGTTATTTTTCATGGTTCTTTAAAAATATGAAAAACAATTTACTATAATGTCGGAGCAGGCCATTGGTTGAATACAAAAGTAGGTGTTAAAGTAACTTTGAAGTATTACTTGATCCCATCTTCCAAGACATATTTGCTAATCAGGATGCTTTAAGTTGATCACAAGAATGGAGGTACACCCATCAATGGTTCGGATAATGGGTCAAATTCAGCTAGCTGTCCATGAAATCTACAATTACAAATTTAATGTGTGAATTGTTGCATTTCATATGAACTCACTCTCTGCTCCCTGCCTTTATTTTCAAAGTTGAAGGAAAAAAGAAAATGTCATGAGTACAGTATTTTATCCTGATTAACAGGAAAATACTGTAATAAATTAATTTTTAAAATAGGTTTAATGATTAATCATGTCCCACATCTGTGTATAGCTGAAGAAAATCAATGTCTTTTACTGTGTAATAATATATGTCTCCTGAGAAATTTCTTCTGAGCAATATTGACATAGATTTACCAAATAATAAAGTCTCCCAATTTGATGGAATTTGAGGTGGAAAGGGGGGAAGGATTCCCACAAACCAAAGCTAATACAAATAGGAAAAGGAAGTCCAGTGTCAAAAAAAAAAAAAAAAAAAAGATTTATGTTGTTTTTCAAAGTAAGAATAGAATGATTAAATCGTTTACTTTTAAAACATATTTTAGCATTGGCAGTGTTTCTTTGTATGTCTAATATCAAATCAAAGAGAGGACTTCTTAATCTTTTTGAAATATCCTGACAGTAGGTGAGAGGGTCAGATTTTTGGAACTTCACTTACCTTTCAACTTTCTTCCTTATTTTGTTTGAGTCAAAGAAATTGTACAAATGTATAACCATGATTTTTTTCTTTTCAAATTATCCAGATATACCATTGTTTTTGCCAGAACAGCTCCCAATTCCAAGATATAAAATGCAGCAAAAATGCCAATTGAAATGTTTATATTTTCGAATAGCTTTCAGTTGATAACAATGTCCTCTTTCTGCTTGCACTTGGTCCCTGAGGAAGCAGGAAGTGCTTGTGAATGTTTTTCTGAAGTACAGAATAGTATACAAAGTGCTGACCACTGTGGATGATGAAAGAGAGTAAAACTGCACTTTAAAATATATCTCAGTATGTGATAAGGGAAAGAAAATGCTGAGTAAAGTACATCAATAGTCTGGCATTTATGCTATGCAGTGATGTAAGAAATCCTGCACTCAAAACATAGGGAAAGCAAAGTAATTTTGAATGTTCTTGATAGAAGAATGCCAGAAGTTATAACCCAGTTAAGAACTTCAGTTATTCCAAATGCTATTTACTCAAGCTTTCTAAATTATGAAATACTAATCTAGTCAAGCTCAATGAACAAACCTTAGAGATAATTCAATCACAATTTTTGCACATATTTAAAAATGAGAGAATAAGCTGATTTGAATTTTCAATGTTTTATTTCAGGAGGCAATATGCATTTAAAGAAAGATAATTTAAGTTGATTTTAGATTTCATTCTACACCAGTTAATTCAAACCTGTTTTATATGATGCCATTCAAGTTATTGCCAGATGGTAGGTTTTAATATTTTAAAAGTTGTCTACCAACATTCACATCATTGTTCTTTCTTTAGTATTGACTATGTCGGCTGTTTCAAATCATATTCACCATCTCTGCAAACTTTTAGCTGCTAATAAATTTTCCTAACGTCTGTATTTGTGGATAAAGGTGTTCTCTTTTAATCCGGGTCATGACCTCCAAAAGAAATGACTCCAGTGCATTAGTCACTCAGAGGGGTTAGTCAGAAGAAAACTAGTCTGAAATATTCCTGAGCTCCTCAGTGGTTTCTGATCCCTCAAAATTCTAACAAGCAGATGAAACATAATGTTTTCCCTTAAATTCAATGGGAAACCATAGGGTATTGGAATTAGGGGAAATGGAAGGGTATAGGAATAACTGTGTTGACGTTTCCTAACCAATGAGGAAGAGGTGGAGATCAATGTTAAGATGCACAATTTCAAAATAATATTTTAAAAAATATCATAGGTCATATCATTTGCTGTTGCTAGTGCACCAAATTATTGCTCTGAAAATTGTTTTAAAGGGGGAGGTAACAATTATTTATCCTGGATTTACAGTATATAATATCTTTTAAGATCCTAAAGTGCTGGTGAAGGGAATTTCCACTTTAAAAAATAATTATGTCTAGGAGATGTAGAAAAATAATAAAATTCAAATATCACCATTCTCTATCCCTAAGTAAATAATGAATCCAGGAAATTATCATTACTATCGCCAAAAATCATTAGGTGGAAAATTGATGTGGAATTTTATAATGGAAGAATTGAAACAACACTATGGGAAAGCCACTGATCAATCTATTAAAAGTAGGGCCAGCAGACTTTATGTGTCTCTGGATACAATCCTTTAGGAAGTAGAAAATAACACTTAATTGAATTTGAATTGACTTTAAACCTCTGGATCTAATGACAAGTTTACAGGAAATGCATAAGGCAGAGGAACAATTCAATAGAACAAGAATGAAATCAATGCAACCAGAATGTGGAAAATTCTTGAGGATAAGTGACTGAATTTCCTATTGATCATATAAACAAGGAAATAGGGATCTGTGGGATAATGGATATAGGTTTAAAAGACTTAAGAAACATACAAACAAAATGTTATGTGTAGATATTGTTAGAATACTGCTTCTTACTAAGCAATTCTAAAAAATACACTCTTAGGACAATCAAGGAGATTTGGGAAAAAATAGCTGATATTAAGGAAATACTGCTAATTTTGTTGTTGCACTAATTTCATAGTTCTTATATAAAAAATAAAGTTCCTTGATTAGGGTTGCATTTGCTTTAAAATACTCTAGTCAAAAACAGGAAAAAGATAGGGTGAAAGAGAGACAGAAAGAGGGAGAAAGGGAGGGGGGTGGGGATAGAGAGATGGAGAGACAGAGGGTAAGAAAATGTATGAGGTGGAAGAGACATTATTAAAAATGAAAATAATAACTACTGAGGCTTACAGCAGTGTACCTGACAATTCAGTATATTATCCTCTGTTATAAAGCAGAAACTAACACACCATTGTAAAGCAATTATACTCCAATAAAGATGCTTAAAAAATACACTAAAAAATGTGTACTGTAATATTAGTATTTCAAAAACATATTTCCAAAAATTTCAGAAATAAATTAATTTCAAAGTTTGTAACATTTCTTACAGTCATGTTTTTATGGATGGCAGAGTTTTGAATTTTATATAAACTTTTACAAATACCTTGATAAATATGATTACACAATTTATAATTTATTCTTTTTTTCAACAGTCCCACACTCCAGTTTCATAAAGTTAGATTTAGAATTAGGATTATGGACATGATATTTACACCACATTCAGAATCTCGCCTCTGCCTACTAACTCTAAATTTACTCGGATGAGGCATTCTGGGCCTTGGATAAACAGGCCCTTAGATAGTTAGATGCATGTCTCAGGAAGAATTTTAATGACCCCAGATTCTTGTACCTTCCCATAAATAGAAAGGCGCTAAAATCATTAACTTGAGGTGTCTGTTCTTAGTGACTATCAGTAATCTTTTACCAAGATGTGTGCTTAACTACATTTATTTCTGAGTCAAAAAAAAGAAAAAAATCATGGAGAACTTCACTCCTCCCCTACTTCTTTGGAACAGTTACTCAGAGCTACTGAGAGGCTGTTTTTCAGGCTCTAGTCCATAGTAATGATCTTGAATAAAACCTAAGCTCACAGCTATCACATTGTGCATATTTCTTTCAGTGGACAAGTCCTACTTCCAAACATACATGTAGTCCAGACCCAAATTTACATTGACTGTATTCAAGCAGGAATTAAGTTTCAAGCATCTGCATTGAACAAATGTCACAGAGAGTAAAATCCCCACTGATTTGTTCATGAGTGGTGGGGGAAATGCATACTTTTCTAGAAGTCAGTAATGGTTCTAGCCATACCAATATGTGAGCAGATATAAATCCTAATCATATCTGACTATTTCAGCAACTTCTTTAGAAAAGCTAGACAAAATATTCATATAGGTAATGATTGAGAAGAATTATGTCTACAGAACTGCAAAATAAAAATAACTGAAAAAAATTGAAATGCATATGAAGATACGTCAATAATAATTTTATCATATTTTGGTAGCTTACATTATGATATATGAGAAAAAGAATGGCTCTACTGGACTCTTCCAGTAAAGTAAACGAGTTCTATGAATGACTTTAGTTATATGGATGTTTCACATGGGGACTCATTTTCGGTGGGCCCAGCTGTAACCTCCCTGTCCCTAATGGCCTAGCCCTGTGGAGTCCTTCATCCAGTGGCTGATCCCTGTGAGGAGAGGGAGTTGGGAACTTTCTCCAGTCCTTGCTTGACTGTTTGTGGGGTTGCTTCCAAGCAGCGAAGTTGAGCCAATGTGAAATACATGAGCTTCACAAGTCAGTGAGGCTCAGGACACCTACTTTACCTACACATCACATTCTGCACACTCGTGTCTTCGTTCACAGCCTGTGACACAACCTTCTCCAAATCTCTCTCACAAAAGGATACTTTCATTTTTGTGTAATGTAACTGCAGCCTAGTATTTTCCACTCCTATTTGTGCTAGTGAGCCACTTTGTCTCTACTTTTTAATTTCACCTCTCTTCAAAGACCTTTTCCCAGTGCTAGAGTCAGGGCATACATATTAGGTTATGCTGCAGTAGATAATAACCACAAAATACCAATGGCTCAGTGCAGCAGAGGCTGATATCCCGTGACTGATCCTAATGCTTGTAAGAGGCCCACAGGACAAGGCTCACTGCAGCAACTGAGGGACACAGGCTGGCTGATGGAGTGGCCACCATCTTCAACATTTCCTGTTACCATCACAGAGAGAAAAGATGCCTCATCTCAGAGGACCTCACAATGGCCACAACATCCTGGGGCTGGAAGTGACACATTTTTTCTCACTGGTCAGACCCAGTCAGGAAGTAGTCCTATCAAGTACCCTCAATGGGGGGAATCTGACTACTTGGCGACAGTCACCAGTGATCACCACACCCTTAACTACACAGACACATGCCCACACACCTGTCCATATATCCATGTGTGCACAGACTCTTTTGTTGTGGACCTATTGCCAATGCCAATATTTACATGACTTTTGTATTCTCTGAGAATTGTTGCATTGTTAACTAGGAATATCTTATGAAATCTCATTAGGAACAAAAAGTAATGTTATTTCAAATTTATATGACTGCATTTATTTTTCTTTAGCATTAGGTAATGTCATACAAAATTAGATCATTTCATAAGAAAGCAACTATCACCATATTGATTAAGAGATTTTATTCACCATAGAGGGAACTTTCCTCAACATAATAATGGCCATATATGACAAACCCACAGCCAACATCATCCTCAATGGTGAAAAACTGAAAGCATTTCAACTAATACCAGGAACAAGATAAGGTTGCCCACTCTCACCACTCTTATTCAACATAGTTTTGGAAATTTTAGCCACAGCAATCAGAGAAGAAAGGGAAATAAAATGAATCCAAATCGGAAAAGAAGTAAAGCTGTCACTGTTTGCAGATGACATGATACTATACATAGAGAATCCTAAAGATGCTACCAGAAAATGACTAGAGCTAATCAATGAATTTTGTAAACTTGAAAGATACAAAATTAGTGCACAGAAATCTCTGGCATTCCTATACACTAATGATGAAAAATCTGAAAGTGAAATCAAGAAAACACTCCCATTTACCATTGCAACAAAAAGAATAAAATATCTAGGAATAAACCTACCTAAGGAGACAAAAGACCTGCATGCAGAAAATTATGACACTGATGAAAGAAATTAAAGATGATACAAATAGATGGAGAGATATACCATGTTCTTGGATTGGAAGAATCAACATTGTGAAAATGACTCTACTACCCAAAGCACTCTACAGATTCCATGCAATCCCTATCAAACTAACACTGGCATTTTTCACAGAATTAGAACAAAAGATTTCACAATTTATATGGAAACACAAAAGACCCTGAATAGCCAAGGCAACCTTGAGAACGAAAAACAGAGCTGGAGTAATCAGGCTCCCTGACTTCAGATTATTCTACAAAGCTACAGTAATCAAGACAGCATGGTACTGGTGCAAAAACTTAAAGATAGATCAATGGAACAGGATAGAAAGTCCACAGATAAACCCACACACACATGGTCATCTTATCTTTGATAAAGGAGGCAGGAATGTACAGTGGAGAAAGGACAGCCTCTTCAATAAGTGGTGCTGGGAAAACTGGACAACTACATGTAAAAGTATGAGATTAGTTCACTCCCTAACACCATACACAAAAATAAGCTCAAAATGGATTAAAGACCTAAATGTAAGGCCAGAAACTATCAAACTCTTAGAGGAAAACATAGGAAGAACACTCTGACATAAATCACAGCAAGGTCCTTTTTGACCCACCTCCTAGAGAAATGGAAATAAAATCAAAACTAAACAAATGGGACCTAATGAAACTTCAAAGCTTTTGCACAGCAAAGGAAACCATAAACAAGACCAAAAGACAACCCTCAGAATGGGAGAAAATATTTGCAAATGAAGCAACTGAGAAAGGATTAATCTCCAAAATTTACAAGCAGCTCATGCAGCTCAATAACAAAAAAATAAACAACCCAATCCAAAAATGGGCAGAAGACCTGTATATCTTCCAAAGAAGATATACAGACTGCCGACAAACACATGAAAGAACGTTCAACATCATTAATCATTAGAGAATTGCAAATCAAAACTACAATTAGATATCATCTCACACCAGTCAGAATGGCCATAATCAAAAAAATCTAGAAAAAATAAATGCTGGAGAGGGTGTGGAGAAAAGGGAACACTCTTGCACTGCTGGTGGGAATGTGAACTGGTACAGCCACTATGGAGAACAGTATGGAGGTTCCTTAAAAAACTACAAATAGAACTACCATATGACCCAGCAATCCCACTACTTGGCATATACCCTGAGAAAACCATAATTCAAAAAGAGTCATGTACCAAAATGTTCATTGCAGCTCTATTTACAATAGCCAGGAGATGGAAACAGCCTAAGTGCCCAGCATCGGATTAATGGACAAAGAAGATATGGCACATATATACAATGGAATATTACTCAGCCATAAAAAGAAACGAAATTGAGATATTTATAATGAGGTGGGTAGACCTAGAGTCTGTCATACAGAGTGAAGTAAGTCAGAAAGAGAAAGACAAATACTGTATGCTAACACATATATATGGAATTTAAGAAAAAAAATGTCATGAAGAACCTAGGGGTAAGACAGGAATAAACACACAGACTTACTAGAGAACCAACTTGAGGATATGGGGAGGGGGAAGTGTGAGCTGTGACAAAGTGAGAGAGAGGCATGGACATATATACACTACCAAAAGTAAGGTAGATAGCTAGCTGGAAGCAGCTGCATAGCACAGGGAGATCAGCTTGGTGCTTTGTAACCGACTGGAGAGGTGGGATAGGGAGGGTGGGAGGGAGGGAGATGCAAGAGGGAAGAGATATGGGCACATATGTATATGTATAACTGATTCACTTTGTTATAAAGCAGAAACTGACACACCATTGTAAAGCAATTATACCCCAATAAAGATGTTTAAAAAATAAAGTGCTTTTATTCCCTTAAACATTGTTTAACCTCTGTGGGGCAGTATATTTTTAAAAATTGTCATTATATGCCCTGTAATGAATGTTGAGATCAAACTGTGCAGGATATTATGTTATTTTAAATGCCTTATTTATCATTTCAGATCCTATGTAACAAGGGCTTTGAGTAGTATGGTTGATTATATAATTACAATTTGAGTTCATTATTACCTGTCATTCACTCTACATAAAAAGGCCATGTCTCCATTGGCAATGTGGATAGCCTTAAATCAGCTTCACAGGCTCTCCTGCTCTGCCTTCTTTAACTATAAGGCTCTTGTATAAGAATTGATAGAGCTGACTCTTGTATGCTTGCTTCAATATGGACAGCCCCATTATGATAAAAATCTCTTTTAAGTCTAGGGGTTTTTAATAGGTCCAGAAATTTATTGCCTACTTTAACAAAACTTAATTAAACTATCTGGAAACCCCAGAAAAGAGAAAGCAAATGACAGATATGTTTTTAATTTAAAACTCAGAAATAAGACACATGGCATGTTTATAAGCAAAGCAAGAAGACTTGCTTTGCAATATTACAAACAAACCTTTGGGCCTGGACCTGTCTCTACCACACATAACTTACTGTGCATGGCAGTAGGAAAGATTCAGCAAGTTCAGAAGAATGGGTGTTTATCCAAAATTCTACTGCTATCCATGTTACATTTTCCAAATCATCCCTCATCTACGGCACTGGCAAAAGAAGCTTTTCCTACCCCGGGTCACTTATGCCACACGTCCTTCAAGTAAGAACACAAATCATCAAACAAACTTCCTCTGACTTTCAGAGATTACCTCAAATGAGGAGCGAAACTCTGCTTAGGGTCAACCTCTTTAGGGGGACTCACATCCACAGGCAGGCAAAGGGAGGAGAAAGGCTTCATCTTTTCAATTGCATCCCACATGGACTGCATCTGATGGGCTGGTTTTATGTTTGTTTGTTCGTTTTAAATTTGCCTCCCTATACTGTTTTTTTTTTTTTTTTTAAGATGTTAGGGGTAGGAGTTTATTAATTAAGTTATTTATTCTTGCTGTGTTGGGTCTTTGTTTCTGTGCGAGGGCTTTCTCTAGTTGCGGCAAGCTGGGGCCACTCTTCATCGCAGTGGGCGGGCATCTCACTATCGCGGCCTCTCTTGTTGCGGAACACAGGCTCCAGACGCTCAGGCTCAGTAGTTGTGGCTCACAGGCCTAGTTGCTCCACGGCATGTGAATCCTCCCAGACAAGAGCTCGAACCCGTGTCCCCTACATTAGCAGGCAGACTCTCAACCACTGCGCCACCAGGGAAGCCCCCTGACGGGCTGTTTTAACTCTTGAGCTCTCCAAACGATCGTCTGAGGTTGGCAGAGGGGTCCACACAAAACCTTGACCTCTTTCTAAACCCAGTCCCATTCCTCCAGACCCCAAACCAGTGCTGACTCAGGAGTTCTTGCAAATAAACCACTTGCACCCAAATCTTTTTTTCTCAGGGACTTCTTCCCAGTGAATTCAACCTGCATGAGTAACGAAGATCACATAAGGTAACCTGGTTTAGAGTTCTGATAGAGTAAGCACAAGAGAAAAGTGAGAAACATTTGGATAAATCATTTTGTAATATGGTCTTTTGCCTTTTCTGAGAGCACAGAAACGAGTTATTTTCAACTTCTATACTTTTAGTCATATTTGTAAAACCTTGAGGTCCATGATATTTTGTGGGAAATTTTGTTTAATTTTCTATGATCATTTTGAAATATGTTTTTCTATTTAAAGTTAACCCTATTTATCAGTGAAGATGGAGATTTATTTTATTATTGAGTTTAAAGGATGAATTCATGCCTGTTAATATTCTTTTTATCATTGTGCTTCATACCACATGGCACATACATACCACTACAAACATACCACTACATGCACTCTTTGGAAAGCATTTTATATTTTATAATTAGAAGAAAACATAGCATAATCATTATTACACAATTAAGGAAAAATAATGAAAGATGGGCCCAAGAACTGATCCCTGTGAAATATAACCCAATAATAGCCTCTAAGTGAGCACTTTAATAAATACTGAGTTAAATTGTGAGGGATAAACAATCAGTGACAATGAGAAGTGATCCAATCTTACTATCTCAAGAATAGAATCAATAGAATAAAAGAGATAATATAATTTTGCATTATCTCTTGCTTCTGCTCTCTGTGTATAAAGTCCTCTGGGAACCATATGTCTGAAAGTGCAGAAAGTTCCACGTTTGTCATCCTTAATTTTCTCCTCCCTAAGGCTACCTCTCCATGTTGACAGGTAGGAGAGATTTTTTTCTAGGAGGCTCAGTTTTCTTCCTGACACAGAACTCCCATAGACTCGGTGATGTCTTAGGAAAGCTGCTGCCTGAACATTAATATTTTGGTGAAGTAGAAGAGTCAAAGGTTTCTAGTCAAATGTACCTGGACTAGAAATCTGGCTTTGCCATTTCTACAAATCTTTGTTATTTTACCTATAAAGGGAAACTTAATGTCTATTTTATCAGAGCTGTTATCTTGATTTATGGTGAGTTATATAAGGAACCCACATTTGGTATATTCTAGAAAAATATGATTTACTTTCCCACATAACTCATTCTTTGCTTCTGGTCTGGTTTATCACTCTGGAATGTGGCTCACACAAAGAATTCTGCTGAAAGTAGAATAGTTTCAGGAAAAATATCAAATAAATCCAAAGTACCACCAGAAAACTTGGTCCCTGGGAATCCAGACTATGGTTGGAAAGTCCTTTGTTAAGTCCTCAGAAAGATTTAGAGCAAATCACAAAAGGTTTCTCAGTTTAACAAAAAAAGCCAATAAGAATCTAGTGGCCTTTTAACAATTGCTTCATAAGAGACATGCTGAGAACTTAGTGACATATAACAAAAATTATTTGCTTATGTTCATGGACTCAAGGGTCCAAATATCATAGAGGGTGTAGTAGAGATATTCATCTTTGCTTCACATACTTGGATGTGGTTATTCTTGTTCCTATAAACAAAAAGTCAACTTATCTGCCCAACATGCATTCAACATATGATGGTGGTCTGGGTAAGATAACTGTAATAGACAATATTTCTCCACCCAAAAAGGGTGGCAGGGAAGCAGACATTCAATGACCAGTCCTTAGCAATTCCAAAATGCAGCTGGGCATGTGTTGCCAATTTCTTGATTAGGGCCCAGTCCCTGGCGATAATTCTCCTTGTCTCTAAATTCTGCCTTCTATGTTCTTGGTTTTTCCCACTGATTCATATTTCTGTTTCCATCAAAGGCAGCTCCTGTATGGAACTAGATAATTTTTAGACTCTTTTCTGTGTGCAGGAATTTAGGGATTCAAAGACCTTTTTTCACCTTGACTTTTCTCTGTCCCTTCCCATTAAAGTTGATATTATTCCTTTAAAATCTTTGTGCATTTCTTATTTGCCATGTTATGCTTCATGCTATTAGAATCTACACCCACAAATATCTTGAAGACAAGCCTTCTCCACCTTGGACTCTCCTGTAAGGAAGTCATAGGACAATGCTTTTAAGAGTTTAGAAGCACTGTTTTCTAGCCAAGTGCATCAATGGGGCATGTCCTTAGATTCTTAGTGGCTTTTTTTGTTAAACTGAGAAGCCTTTTGAAATTTGCTCTAAATCTTTCTGAGGGCTTAACTAAGGACCTTCCAGCCATAGTCTGGATTCCCAGGGAGCAAGTTTTCTGGCAGTACTTTGGATTTATTTGATATTTGCCCTGAGACTATTTATTAATTTGGAAATATCTCCCTAGCTGGAGACTTCCCTAGCCCTATATATTTCCTGAAAATTCTAACTGAAAATAAAAATTTTTTTTTTCTTTAAATTATATGTCTCTTCCCAAATTTTATCATGAGCAGTAAGCAGAAACCAGGAAATCTTCATAGCTGACCACTGAGTTTATTTGGTACATTTTCTATCTTCCACATTACCATCAATGATACTACTGCCAAATTTTCTGCTACTACTTAACAAATGTAGTTCTAATCCCAGCTTCCAATAACATTTTTTTCTCATTTTCCTTCAAAGCTTCTTCTTATTGAGACTCATCAGATTTCTGCCTGCTGCATGATCCCAAAGTCAGCATCACATATTTCAGGTTTTTGTTATGGCAGCATCTCACGCATAGTACAAAATGATATGCCACTTTCTTTTGTCACAAAACAAACCAGAATCTTCACTTCTTCTCTTTGAGGTCACAGTAAATCAGGTGAAAGAGAAAGCTATAGACATTCAGCAGACGCTGCTGGCTATACAAGTTCTCACACAAAAGATGCCAAGAGAGTGAGATTCCAATTCCTTTTAGTGGATGTAGCAGCTTCCACTACAAGGAGTGAGGGGTGCAATTCCAGAAAACAGAATTAATACAGGGAGATGATTAGGGGAAGAGAGTGGAAAGGGGAAGACTTCCAAAACAAGGTACCAAACATAAAACACCCTCAGAAGACCTAGGACTCTTAATTTTGGTGACATACATTCCATTCTTCGGTCTCAGGTTCAGTTTTATGCTGATTTTTATGCAAAATTTTTAAACTGTCTAAAATAGACTTCAATTATGTTTTAAATTTATACTTGGTTCCCCAAACCAAACAAATGTAAGGTATTGTCATTATTAGTTATATCAGTTCCCAGAAAAAAAAAAATTTTATCCCCTTAAATTCAAGTCCCTCTGGGAGATTATATTTTAGAAACTGGCAGAATAAGAGAATCAGAAAAATACACTTAGTAGTAGTATTTATAGAAGAAAATAATAATAAACACAAAGAAAAGCAATTAAGTAAAACAGAGAGTTTTGAAGAAAGGTATAGTTATTGGCATTACATCTGACCGACTGAATAAGAGGCACATTAAAAAGAAACTGTTGAATTTTTAGTTCAGAGTTTATTACAGACTTAAAAGACCAGATTAAGTATATAGTTGAAAACAAAATTCAATGAGTTAAGAAGTAAATATTTTAATAGGTGGTAGAAGCTGTAAGTGATGAAGAAAAGTACAGGATGAAAAAAGTTGGGCATTAGTGTGCTAGAGAAGCAAGATGAAATGAAGAACTTTGCTAATGTTTTTATTTTTATTTGGCTGGGAGTTAAGTCTGAAAGAATGAGGATCCAAAGGGACAAAGTCTCATGGGAGACCAGAGGAAAGAAATATGTTCAACTTCTTGGTTAGTTATATCCAAGTCAAGATACAATGAGTTAAAGGAATAGTTTACCCTTTTTATTCTTCTGAAGAAGCAAACACATTTAACAAGCTTGAAAATAGTTTCAGGTCATTTGGAGTATGATCCTATTTTATTCCATTAAACATGAGAATTTTACCCCTTAAGAATGAGAGACCCTTTATTCTTGGATTCTGGTAAAGGCTTTGTAAACACAATAATAAACATGTGAAATACATATTTATAATATATGATCCATCATATATTATATATCACAAAAAAGGTTCATAAATCACTACACTATAGGAGAAATCAGTGCACATAGCAAAGACTACATATCATTGTTTCCTAATTGTAATCATGCTCAATGAGCTGTGGCTAAACCTTGTTTGATCCTCATACAATAAAATACTCCTCTTGAAGTTGCCAGTAACCAACAGGAAATTGGAAATGCAGAATTAGTGAGGGAGTGGTTTAGATTGGAGATGGAGATTTGAAAGATATCTTCATAGAGTTAAAAGTTGACACACTGGAAGCAGACATTATTGCCACATAGAAGAGAAGTGCTTGGCAAAAAGAAATGGAGAATGCATATATTTTCTGAAGCATGAGAGTTAGAGGGCTTATACAGTGGATATTAAGCAGAGGAAGTGACTGAAATAAAATTTATTTTTTAAATTTTAAAGACTTATAAATCCACATGGAATATATCAAAAACAATGTATAACCAACACTAATAGTCATACCATCTAGCTTATTATTGTGTGTATACTTTACTGTATTTATACTTTAACATAGATAGATATAGGCAGAAATATTTTGCATAAATTCCATTTATAGAAAGAATATTCTACTCTCTGTATTTATTTATTTTTATATTCATTATGTTCTGGGATTCACCCAGGTTGATATACATACATAGCATATATTGATTTTCAATGCTGGATAGTATTCCATTGTCTAAAATAAGTCATTATCCATATCAATGGACTTTGGATTCTTTCCTGTTTTTTACCAATATAGACTATGTTTCATGAATATTTTTTTGCAGGTGTTACTCAAGGATTATGAATAGAAACCATTATGTCTACCTGGTATGTGTGTCTTCATTTTCAAATTCACATCATAGTGTCAAATAGCTCCTGAAAGTGATTGTATCAATATACATCTCAGCCAGCAGTGTTTAAGAGTTCCTATTAGTCCTCATTTTCCCTGACTCTGTTGCCAGAAATTATATATTTTTAACCAATTCCATGGATGCAATTTATATTTCTGTGATGATTATAAGCTTGAGCATTTTTTAAAATTTATTAGCATTTGTTTTTATTCTTCAAATGAATGGTATGTGGTCTATTCATTTTAACCTGTTTCTTTATGTAAACATTTGGAATAACTTTATGTATTTAGTCTACATAATAGACTTTTAATTATTTAGTATGTGGCCAATGAAATTATTTTAATGTAGTCAAATATATAAATATTTTTATTCATTCACACTTGCATTCTTGTGTATTATTGTAAGATGTTATTTTTAGAGCAATTTTAGGTTCACAGTAAAATTGAGAGGAAAGTGTAGAAATATCCCATATATACACTGGCCCCACAAATGAATAGCCTCCCATTATCAACATCACCACTAGCATGGTACATTTGTTACAGTTGATGAAGCTACATTCACACACCATTATCACCCAAAGCCTGTAGTTACATAGGGTTCACTCTGGTATTATACATCCTATATGTATAGTGGCATCTATCCATCATTATTGTAACATATGGAGTATTTTCACTGCCTTAAAAATTCTAGGTGCTACATCTACTCATCCCTTCCTCCCACCTAAACCCTTTCAAGCATTGATCTTTTACCATCTCCGTATCTTTGCCTTTTCCAGAATTTCATATAGTTGGAATCACATAGTATGTAGCTTTTCAGAATGACTTCTGTCATTTAGTAATAGGTATTTGAGTTTTCTCCATGCCTTTTCATGGTTTGACACCTTCTTTTTAGCACTGAATAAAATTCCATTGTCTTGATGTACCAGTTTATTAATCTATGCACCTACTGAAAGACATTATGGTTGCTTCCAAGTTTTGGCAATTATGAATAAAGCCCTAATTAAAATCCATGTGCAAGTTTTGTTTAGGCATAAGCTTTCAATGTCTTTTAGCAGATACCAAGGACAGTAATTGCTGGATTATAGGTCCATTCTATGTTTACTTTTGTAAGAAACTGCCAAACCTTCTTAAAAGTGGGTCTACCATTTTGTATTCCCACCAGCAGTGAATGAGAGTTCCTGTTGCTCCTCATGCTTTTGGTATTGTCAATGTTCTGAATTTTGGCCATTCAAGTAAGAGCTTAGTGGTAACTCATTTGCACCTCCCTGATGACATATGATATGGAGCATCCTTTCATATGCTTATTTGTCATCTGTATGTCTTCTTTGGTTAGGTAGATATTAAGGTATTTGTCTGATTTTAAAATTAGGTTGCTTGTTTTCTTATTGTTGAGTTTTAAGAGTTCTCTGTACATTTTGGAAAATAGTCCTTTATCAGATATGTTTTTCCAATATATTATGTCAGTCTGTGGCTTCTCTTTTTATTCTTTTGATAGTGTCTTTTGCAGAGCAGACAGTTTTAATTTTAATGAAGTTCAGCTTATCAACATTCCTTTCATGGATTGTGTCTTTCATGTTACACCTAAAAAGTCATTGACAAATCCAAAGTCATCTAGATTTTATTCTGTGTTATCTTGTAGAAATTTCATATATTTGCATTTTACATTTACATCTGTGATCCATCTAGAGTTAATTTTTGTAAAGCATATAATATCTGTGTCTAGATTCATATTTTTGTATATGGATATCTAGTTTTTCCAGCACCGTTTGTTGAAAAAACTATGTGTTCCATTGTGTTTCTTTTGCTCCTTTGTCAAAGATCAGTTGACTATAATTATGTGAGTCTATTTATGGTTTCTACATCCTGTTTCATTTATCTATTTGTCTGTTTTTTCATCATTACCTCACTGTCTGGTTACTATAGATTTATAGTAAGTCTAAAAGTTCGTTAGTGTCAGTCTTCCAACTTTGCAATTCTTTGATATTTTGTAGGCAATTCTGGGTCTTTTTTTCCTCCATATAAATTTTAGAATCAGTTTGCTGATATCTATAAAATATCTTGCTGAAATTTCTTTTGAGATTGCATTGAACCTATTGATCAATTGGGAAGAAATAAGACCATGACAATAAGTCTTCCTAGCCACAAATATGGAATATCTCTCAGTTTATTTAGTTCTTTGATTATTTTCAACAGAGTTTTGTAGTTGTATTCAAACAGATTTTGTACATATTTTGTTAGATTTATAGCTAAGCACTTTATTTCTTGGGGTGCTAATGAAAATGGCATTGTGTTTTTAATTTTAATTTCCTCTTTTTCATTACTGATATATGGGAAAGTGATTGACTTTTGTATATTAACCCAGTATTCTGTAACCTTGCTATAATTGTTTGCTAATAACAGTTGTTTCTTTGCCAAATCTTTTAGATTTTCTACACAGAGGATCATGCCATCTGTGAACAAAGGGAATTTTTTTTCTTCCTAAACTGTATGCTTCTTCTTCATTTCTTTTTACTTTCTTTTCTTTATCATTCCATCTCCTTTCTTTCTTTCATTCCTTCCTTCCTTCCTCCCTCCTCTTTCTTTCTTTCTTTCTTTCTTTCTTTCTTTCTTTCTTTCTTTCTTTCTTTCTTTCTCTCTTTCTTTCTTTCATTGCTTTAGCAAGTATTTCCAGTAAAATATTGAATAGGAGTCATGAGAGAGGGCATATTTACTTTGTTCCTGATCTTAGTGGTAAACGTTTTAGTTTCTCACAATTAAGTATGATGTTACCTGTAGGATTTTTGTAGATAGTCTTTATCAGGTTTAGGACCTTCCAGTCTGTTCTTAGCTTACAGAGAGATTTATCATGAATAGATGTTGTTTTGTTTTGTTTTTTTCAATATTTTCTGCATCTATTTATAGACTCATGAGACTTTTCTTCTTTTCCTTGTAGATATATTAGATTACATTAATTGATTCTTAAGTGAACAAGCCTTGCATACCTTGGATCAATACCACTCATTGATAATGGTGTATAATACTTTTTATATATTCTTGGGTCTGATTTGCTAGTCTCTTGAGGATTTTGCATCTATATTCATAAGAGATAGTCTGTAGTGTCCTTTTCTTATAATGTCTTTGGTTTTGGTATTAGGGTGATGCTGGACTCATAAAATGAGTTAGGAAGTATTCCCTCTGTTTCTATTTTCTGAAAGAAACTGTAGAGAATTAGTAAAATTTTATTCCATATAGGTTTGTTATAATTCACCAGTGATCCAGTCTTTGCTTGGTGACTTCTGTTTGGGAAGATTATTAATTATCTATTGAATTTCATTAAATATAGGCCTAACGAGATTGTCTATTTCTTCTAGAGAGAGTTTGGCAATTGTGTCTTTCAAGAAATTGGTACATTTCATCTAGGTTATCAAATTTGGTGGCTTTATGTTATTTGTAGTATTCTTTTACCCTTTTAATTTGCATTGGATGTTTAATGATATCCTCTCTTTTATTTCCAATATCAGTAATTTATGTTCTCTCTCTCTCTTTGTTTTTAGTTAGCCTGATCACAAACTTATTGATTTTCTTGATCTTTAATCTTGGATCTATTGATTTTCTCTATAGATTTCCTGCTTTCAATTTCATTGTCATTGTCTCTAATTTTTATTATTACTTTTTAAAATTAACTTTTATTGGAGTATAGTTGATTTACAATATTCTGTTAGTTTCTGCTGTACAGAAAAGTGAATCAGTTGTACATATACTGATCCACTCTTTTTTTTAGATTCTTTTCCCATATAGGTCATTACAGAGCATTGAGTAGAGTTTCTTGTGCTATACAGTAGGTTTTATTAGTTGTCTATTTTATATATAGGGGTGTGTATATGTCAATCCCTATCTCCCAATTTATCCTTCCCCTGCCATTCCCTCTGGTAACCATAAGTTTGTTTTCTCCATCTGTGACTCTATTTCTGTTTTGTAAATAAGTTAATTTTTACCATATTTTTTAGATCCAACATATAATTGATATCATATGATATTTGTCTTTCTCTGACTTACTTCATTCAGCATGACAATCTCTAGGTCCACCCATGTTGCTGCAAATGGCATTATTTCATTCTTTTTGTGACTGAGTAATATTCCACTGTATATATGTACCACAACTTCTTTATCCATTCATCTTTTGATGGACATTTAGGCTGCTTTCTTGTCCTGGCTATTGGAAACAGCACTGAAGTGAACACTAGGGTGCATGTATCATTTGGAATTATGGTTTTCTCCAGGTATATGTCCAGGAGCAGGATTGCTGGATCATATGATAGCTCTATTTTCAGCTTTTTAAGGAACCTTCATAGCGTTCTCCATAGTGGCTGTACCAATTTACATTCCCATCAACAGTTTAGGAGGGTTTCCTTTTCTCCACAACCTCTCCAGCATTTCTCATTTGTGGATTTTTTGATGATGGTTATTCTGACCAGTGTGAGATGATACTTCATTGTATCAATTTGCATTTTGCTAATAATTAGTGATGTTGAGCATCTTTTCATGTGCTTTTTGGCCATCTGCATGTCTTCTTTGGAGAAATGTCTATTTAGATCTCCCATCCAGTTTTTCATTGGAGTGCCTGTTTTTTTGCTATGGAGCTGCATGAGCTGTTTCTATATTTTGGAGATTAATTCCTTGTCAGTCACATCATTTCCAAATACTTTCTCCCATTCTCTGGATTGTCTTTTAATTTTGTTTATGATTTCCTTTGCTGTGCAAAAGCTTTTAAGTTTGATTAGGTCCCATTTGTTTATTTTTCTTTTTGTTTTCATTACCCTAGGAGGTGGATCAAAAAAGATCTTGCTGTGATTTATGTCAGAGAGTGTTCTGCCTATGTTTTCCTTCTAAGAGTTTTATACTATCTGGTCTTACATTTAGGTCTGTAATTCATTTTCAGTTTATTTTTGTGTATGGTGTTAGAGAATGTTCTAATTATTACTTTTCTCCTTCTCACTTCATATCTAATTTACTGTACTTTTTCTACTTTCCTAAAATGGAAGCTTATTTTGTGTCTTTCTTCTTTTCTATTATATATATTTAATGCTATCAATTACCTCTAAGTCTTCTTTTGCTTTACACCACAAGTGTGATAAGTTGTGTTTTCACTTTCACTTAATTCAAAATATTTTTAAATTTCTCTCAACATTTACTTGGCCCATAGGTTATTGAAAAATGTGTTTCTTGATTTCCACATTTTATAGGATTTTCTAATTATCTATCAGTTATTGATTTCTAGTTTAATTCTGTTGTGGTCTGAGATAGACATTGTATGATTTCTATTATTTTTAAAGTTTTAAGTTTTGTTCATGGCCCACAATGTGGGCTCTACCTTGATGTATGTTGCAGTGAACTTAACAGGATGTTTTTGTTGAATGAAAGAGTCTATAGGTGTTGATTATATCCAGTCAATACTGTTGTTGAATTCAACTATGTCTTTTCTGATTTTATGTCTGTTGGCTATGTCCATTTCTTGTAGTAAGGTGTTGAAGTCTTGAACTATGATAAGGAATTTATCCACAGGCATACTTCATTTTATTATATTTCACAGATATGTATTTTTAACAAATTGAATGTTTGTGCAACCGTGCATAGAGCAAGTCTATCAGCACCTTTTTCCAACAGCATTTGCTTACTTCATGTCTCTGTGTCACATAATTCTCACAATATTTCAAACTTTTTCATTATTACTATATTTGTTATGGGAATCTGTGATCAGTGATCCTTCATGTTATTGTTGTAATTGTCTTAAATCTCCACAAACCACACCCATAAAAGTCTGTGAATTTAATCAATAAAAGTTGTGTGTCCTGACTCTTCTACCAACAGGCTGTTCTGTGGCAGTTATTTCCACCACTCTGTCCTCCAGTTCACTTATCTGTTCTTCTGCCTCAGTTATTCTGCTATTGATTCCTTCTAGTGTATTTTTCATTTCAGTTATTGTATTGTTCATATCTGTGTGTTTGTTCTCATTATTCTAGGTTTTTGTTAAACATTTCCTGTATCTTCTCGATCTGTGCCTCCTTTCCTTTTTTGAGATCTTGAATCATCTTTACTATACTATTTCACTCTGAATTATTTTTCAGGTAGGTTGCCTATCTCCAATTTACTTAGTTATTCTGGGGTTTTATCTTGTCCCTTCATCTGGGACATATTCTTTTGCTGTCTCATTTTGTCTAACTTTCTGTGATTGTGGTTTCCATTTTGCAGGCTGCATGATTGTAGTTCTTGCTTCTGCTGTCTGCCCCCAGTGGATGAGGCTATCTAAGAGACGTGCTGGCTTCCTCGTGGGAAGGACTTGTTCCTGCCCACTGGTGGGTGGAGCTGGGTCTTGTCCCTCTTGTACATGTAGGGCTGTGTCAAGGTTGTGTTTAGTAGGAAGCTGTGTGCTCAGGAAGACTTTAAGTGACCTGTCTGTTGATGGTTGGGGGTATGTTCCCACACCATTGTTTGTTTGGCCTGAGGCATCCCAGCACTGGAGCCTACAGGCTGTTTGATGGGGCCTGTTCTTGGTGACAAAATGACAGTCTCCAGGAGGGCTCACACCAATGAATATTTCATGGAAGTACTGCTGCCAGTGTCTTTGTCCCAACAGTGAATCACAGTTGCCCCCCACCTCCTCAGGAGACCCTCCAATCCTAGCAGGTAAGTCTAACCCAGGTCACTGCTTTATTCCCTGGGTCCTGGTGTACACTACACCTTGTTTGCTCCCTCCAAAAGTGGAGTTTCTGTTTCCCCCAGTCATGTGGAATTCCTGCATTCAAACCCTGCTTGCCTTCAAAGCCAGATTCTCTGAGGGTTCCTCCTTCCATTGCCAGACTCCAGGCTGGGGAACATGACATGGGGTTCAGAACTTTCAATCCTGTGTGAGAACTTCTGTGATATAATTATTTTCCAGTTTGTGGGTACCCACCTGGCAGGTATGAGGTTTGATTTTATTGCAGTTCTTCCCCTCCTACCATCTCATGGCTTCTTTTTTGTCTTTGAATGTAGGGTATCTTTTTTGGTAGGTTCCCTCATTTTTTTTTCGTCAATGATTGTTCAGCAGTTAGTTGTGATCTTAGTGTTTTTGTACAAAAAAAGTGAGCTCATATCCTTCTACTCTGCCATCCTGTCCATCTCCATCCATTCATTTACTTTTAATTTTTGTGTTAGTTTATATTTTAAATGGGTTTCTTGTAGACAATAAATAGTTATGTCTTATTTTGTTATTCACTCTGCAAATCTCTGTCTTTTAATAAATGTCTTTAGACTATTGTTATTCAAACTGATTATTCATAAAGCTGGATTAATATTTATCATATTCATTACTATTTTATATTTGTTGCCCTTGTTCTTTTCTCCCATTTTTCCCTTCCACTCATTTTCTGCCCTATGTGGTTTTAATTGAGGATTTTATATCGTTCTATTTTTACTCTTTGTTTAGCATATGAATTATACTTTTTTTTCTTTTGCAATGTACATTTACAGCTAGCTTATCCAAGTCTACTTTAAAATAACACTACACTATTTGATGGGTAATGTGAGTACTTTACATTAATAAAATAATCCTAATTCCTCTCTCCTGTTCCTTGTATCATTACTGTCATTTGTTTCACTTTATATAAGCATACATAGGCAGTTACTGGAGATAAATTCCCTCAATTTTTGTTTATCTGAGAAAGACTTATGTCTCCTTCACTTCAGATGGACAATTTTGCAAGCTGCAGAATTCTAGGTTGGTGTTTATTTTCTCTCAACACTTAAATATTCCACTCCATTCTCTTCTTGTTTGTGTGGTTTATTTCTGAGGAGATGTCCAATGTAAAACTTATTTTTGCTTCTCTATAGGTAAGGTATTTCTTTCTTTTGGCTTCTTTCAGAATTTTTTCCTTATCTTTGATTTTCTGCAGTTAAAAATTATATGGTCACATGTAGTTGCTTTGGCATTTATCTTGGGTGGCAGTCTCAGACCTTGCTGGACCTGAGATGTGGTGTCTGACCTTAATTTGGGGAAGTTCTCAGCCATTATTGTTTTGTATATTTCTTCAGTTTCTTTCTTTCTTCTCCTCTTCATATTCCCATTACATGTATGTTACATCTTTTGTAGCTGTCCACAGTTCTTAGGTATTCTGTTCTGCTTTTGGTTTTGTTTTTCTCCAGTTTGTTCTCTTTGCTTTTTAGTTTTGAAGGTTTCTATTGATATATCCTCAAGCTTAGAGATTCTTTCCTCAGCTTTGTCCAGTCTACTAATTAGTCCATAAAATACATTCTTCATTTCTATTAGAGTGTTTTTATCTCTAGTATTTCATTTTGGGTTCTTTCTTAGGATTTCCATCTCTTTGCTTACATTGCTCATCTGTTCTTACATGCTGTTTACCTTACCACATTAATTATAGCTTTGCTTTACATTCTTGATCTGAGAGTCTGATAATTTCAACATTCCTACTATGTCTGGTTCTGATGCTTGTTCTATCTTTTCAAACTGTGTTTTTGCCTTTTAATAAACCTTGTAATTTTATTTCTTTTATTGCCAAATATGATGCACTGCGTAAAGGAAGTTGTTGTAAATAAACCTTTAGTGATGTGGTGGTGAAGTGTGTGGGGTTTTGGGAGGGGGAACCTAATTCTATGGTTAGGTCTCAGTCTTTTAGTAAGCTTATGACTCTGGACTGTGCACTTCACAACTGTTCTTCAGTCACTCCTCCTGCCTTAGGTGAGACAGGATGACCAGAGTTGGTTAAGTTGGGTATTTCCTTTCTTCCATTTAGAAGGCTAAAGGTGACTGGAGTTACATATTTCCCTCCTTTCAGTTCACTTAGGCTCTGATAAATCCCTAGTAGGTTAGGATATGGTTAACTAGTTTCTCCTGAGGACAGACCATGTTAAGAACAGAGTGCTTTGATGTACAATTGGCCCTTAAACAACACCAACATTAAGTTATATGTGGATTTTCAATGGCACAGAAGCCAGTACCCCTAGTCTCCACATTGTTCAAGGGTCAACTTTATTTCACAATGGTTCTTTTCTTCCCCTGTCATTTACTGTGTGAACCTGGTCAAGTGCCTGGAGGTGAAACCTACAAAAGTGCAGGGTTTCCCTATGTCTGGGTCCTGCCTGTAGTTTTTAACTCTCAGATGTGTCCACATCTAGTCTCCAGGAATTCATTAATAAGAGTTCAGGTTTTCTTATATGAGGACTGATTCCAGCAGAAGGGTTTCTGCTCTGATGTATAGTGACTCTCTGTATCTGTCTACTTGTCTCTCCAGTTTGGGGGACAGCAGTTTACCCTATAACCTCACTTCCCTTATGGATCTATAAAGAGTTATTGATTTCTCAGTTTTGTCAGCTTTTTACTTATTGTTAAGAAAGAGTGGCAACTTCTAAGCTCTTTACCTGTGGAGCCAAAATCATACCCATGTGTTTTATTTTAAAAATGTATCTCTAATCAATTGAAATAAATGTATTTCACTATATTTGTTTCTAAAATATTTAAAATTTTGCTTTTCACATCTCACTTTTTAGCTAGTTTTTTTATCTCAAACATACTTTTTATGTACAGCTGTGTGTTAAGTGTTACATTTTGTTTCTCCATTTGACTGACCAATTTCTACATTTGAGTTGGCTATCAATCTATTCACCATGCCTCAGTGATTTTCATAAAATATTACCTCTGATAAGGACATGTGCATCCTCTATGGAGCACTTAATAGTCTTTTATTGATCATTTGCTTATCCCCACCTAATCCTATGTACTGTTAATTTATTATAGTTTTATAATGACTTGATATATGGTAGAACGGTCCTACCACTTTGTTCCTTTTTAAAAGTTTCCTGATAATTTGGTCATTTATTCTTCTGTATAGAAACTAAAATCGAAATGTGAAGTTCTGTGAAGAATTCTGTTGAGATTTATATTTAAATTGAATCAAATTTCAAAATTAATTTGAAGGTAGCTCACATCTTAATGACATTTATTCTTCCAAACTGATAAGCACTTTACAGCTGTCAATTTATTTAAGCCTCCTACAGTCTTTCAGTGATGAAACTTTCTCCTTTAGGTCTTTCACAAAACAATCTTTCTCTCTTCATTTATTTCATATATACACATACATACATCTGTATATATAGAGAGACAGATAGATATAGTTTCATAAACATGTGCATATATTATATCAATTTGCCCCATTTTCTATCCTTTGCTTCAAAAGGTTTTGAGTTAGGAACTGCTTCATGAGACTAGGTAAAAATCATTCACTTCAGCATGGAGAAGATAATGAGGATGACTGATCAAAAGTTTAGGCAGGACACAAAAATTCTGAAACATCCTGAATCAAATCTTTACATAAGAGATTTATTATAACACTCCTCCTCCCTTTCCTTCCTATTTTCCTTTTTGGCTCAACTAATTTCCAGATTATCAAATTCACAGGTAATTGGAAACATACACATTCGTTTCAAATCAAAGATTCTTATAACTAGAGTTTTTAATTTAATAATTGCTAATCGCTCAGTCTGTCTTTCTCTAAGAACATATTTGAACATTGATTATAATCTTTAAAAGGTTTCCATATTTATTTAGATATTTGTAAAAATCAAGTAAGAATGTGAGATATTCACCTGATGATAAGCCTTCTAATTGTTTTAAAAATGTTATCATTCTAAAGAAATAAATGTTTACCTTTAAAATTCCACATATTTATAAAGTAGATTGATTTTATTTTTTAAATTACTCGTCAACATTTGAAACCATAATTAGTGTGAAGTTTTATTCTAAAGCAGGGGTTGGCACACTGAGGGCCATAGGCCAAATATGACTCTTTGTAGGACAAATCTAGCTATGATCACTCATTTACATATTGTCTATGACTGTTTTCATCCTATACCACAGGGCTGAGTAGTAGCAATAGATTCAGCCCACAAAGCCAAAATCTTTGCTGTTTGTCCCTTTACAGAAATTGTTTGTAAACCTGTACAGTCTAAAGGAAGCACATGACTCTTCTGGGTATGTAATTTTGTAACAGCAGAGATAGATTTACACACTTTATTTAAACCAATTTTGAAAAAAATTGTAAACATGAACTGACTGTGGTTTCACACATAAAAAATATCTATCAATTTTTAAATACTTAATCAATATTAATACATATTCACAGAGCAAACAGTATTCATTGTGAATAAGACATATTAAAAATAATAATTTAAAAAAAACATGCTGAACTATTTCTTGGATTTTTATATACAAATGATGGTTTCAGGTTCTGCCTGAAAGTCCTTACTTCTCTGATCCCAGCTTCAGTCAGGCATGTCAGCTGAGTTTCCAGTTTGCTTGGGAGTCGCTCAGGTCCCTGGCTTCTGGTGGCAGCTCCCCTCGTTTTGCCCCCACCCTTTGGATGGGGACAGGGCAGAGGCTTCTTGCTCCACTATAGTCTGCTTCATTGCTCCATGTGGCTGCCCAGTTCTTCCATCCTTTAAATAACACATCTATTTAAAGAAAAATCCCTCCAGTGGTTTCTATTTTAAGAACTGGTCTGTGACTGATATAGTTTGGAAAAAAAAAAAAAGTTGGAAATTATTTTGAACTAGTATGTATGTGGAATAGGTATGAATGCAAGACATAAGGTAATTGGACGTGGCAGCGACTTATTGTTTAGCTGGCTATGCCATTCTAGTTTGGAGTTGTTTTCTCTCATCCCCTTGAAAATATCATTCCTCTGCCCTATTGCTCAGAGGCATACTGTTAGTCTTATTGACATTTGCTAAAATGTATGGTTTCCATACCTTGCTTTTGAAATCTTTGTTTTTCTTTGATGGTCTTCAGTTTCACTACAATACTCATAAGCAAGTTTCTTTTTATTTAACCAAATTGAGAGAAGTTAGACTTTCTGAATCTTAACGTTTATGTCTTTAATCAATTATGCAAAGTCCCAATCAATCATATTCATTTATTCATTTATTGACATTCTTCACCCCAGCAAATGTCAGAGCACTGAAATAATCATACCCATCAGTTCAACGTTCATTATTATATTTGATTCATGTAAGACCTCTTTCTTGTTTTCTCTTGTTTTATTTGTCCCTTTTTATCTACATTCTCTACTCACATTCCCTTCTCTTTCTAGAAAAAGAAAACTTTAATATGCATAATATTTTTGTATGTGTTCTTGTAACAGTTACACATAGATACAATCTGTGTATGGTATCTTCATTTATGTAAATTTTATTATATTGTATAGCCTTATTCATCTTTCAGAAGGCACTCTGATTTCTTTTACTCATATGTGTGGTACAGCTAAAATACTTCTTTCAGCTACTTTATAGTATTTTTTGTCATGCTTTACATATACACTCCTTGAACTTATACTACTCCTTTTGATTGTCATCAATTAAAACTTCTTAGAAATATTACTCCATTGAATATCTATTAACTGCTCTCTTTATGGACATCTGAGAGATTTATTTTTAATAATATACACCAGAGTAAAATTATTGCCAGATTGCCCTCCAGAATGTCATATCAGGCAACACTGCCACCAACAGTGCATGAACATTTCTATATCCTGTATCCCCGTAAAAACTTGGCATTATCAGGTTTTTGGATGTTTGCAAGGGCAAAAGATGTAAAGTGTTGCTTTATATTGTTTAAATTTGCATTTATAAATTAATGACTCTGAGAACTTCTCTCCATATTTATAAGTCTTTGGGATTTCATTTTCTACTAATTTCTAACTCATCATATCATTTGTCTTTTGAGAATGCTATTTTTTTTCTTGTTGATATGCTAAATTGTTTATTAATATATATTATCAGGAATATTTATGCCTAAAGATAAAACTTATCTTACCTAAACAATTGTTTAGCTCCTAGCATTTAGATAGTAAGCAGATTCATAGTCAGACTCAAATGTTGTTTCAAAAACTGAAATACTTTGCCTTTAGAACTCTCAGGTCAAAATTTATATATATATATGATATATTTTAATATGATTTGTTTTCCAAAATAAACAGGGATATAAAAGTTTGACAACTGAAATGTATAAGTAGGTTTATTTAGTTTTTGTTTCATTTGAACTTTATTTTTTCTTGTTTCTATAGAGTTATTACTAATATCATAATGTGGAAAGGAGGAACTATGATATGAAAGGAAATATTATTATAGTAATTGGCCTTAGTAAATATTATGATAGTAATTCTCACTTTATAGGCCTATGGAAACATAGCCAGTAGAAAATACAAGAAATTACATGCACAAACACACTCACTCATGCACATATAGAATATATAATCATTATTTTGTTCTTTTCTTTTTATCTGTTTTTTTTTTTAATTGTTGAAGTTTGGATAGTTTCTTTAAATTAAAAAAAATGGAATTACCATAATTAATATTACTTTAAAGATGAGCATATGATGATAAATTCAGCAACAAATTGTAATGAGGTATGTTAAGTTGTTTAGAGCAACATAATATCTTATATAGTTTAGATATAGCATGGATATATTTTAAAAATCAACTTCTGTCTATGTTTTTATTTTGAAATGTTTTAGTTATTATATAGTTATCTTTAAAGTAGATTTTATATTTTGATATAATTTTTAATCATATAATTTGTGGAAATTTTCCTACATAAATGTATATAATGAACAAGCGGTCCTCTCAGGATAATTTTATTAAACTAAGCACTAGCAAAGATAATGTTCCCATAACTACTATTCCTGGTAAAAAGCAGTATCTTGGGATAACTGACACTATTATATACTACAAAGTGGGTAAAATATATGAAGTTTGTGCACTACAAATGCCATTATTTTTAAGATAACATTCATCTACTTAAAAAAAAATCACTATTTTACTTGGTCTTCGTGGTTTTCAGTAATAACTGTGAAAAAATCATGAGAATCATTCTATAGTACTTTCCAAATGCCGTATGTCTATGACATATACTCCTTTTTGGTAGCTTTCATGTAGACTTATTCTCTTCAGCTTAAGGAAAGTTTGCAAGGAGGTAACAGATTATCCAACACTGAGTCATTAATAGAACATGGAGAATGTAGCAGGAAAATTTAGGCTATGTTTAAGATGGGAAATCCGGGTGATACTGAATGACTCCTAAGGCAAACCGTTGGGCTCCATTGTTCTTTTTGGCATTGAATTGTCCAACTATCAGTGTTTCTCATACCAAATAGACATTCTCAGACTTATTCAAGAGGCAAGTATAAAATTTTAGAAATAATATCACTTAGAATTATTTATAGATATACTATAAATAATATAAATATTATTGAGTATTTCTGAGAGCTGGCCATAATAATATTTAAAATAAATTTCCAGATACACCTAAATTATTTATAATACATACTACAAAAATGGGAAGCTACTTTGTTTCAAAATGCTTTAAACATTTCATTGCTTCAAACACAAAACAGACATAGACATTTAAAAGTTATGAATAATTAGAACAGTAAAAAAAAAGTTTTATTTTTTCCTAATATTAGAAAGACGTGAAAGACATACTTTCATATTCCGTAACATATAAAACCTCCATAATATAAAGTTTGCTCAACTGTGTTAATATCAACTAAATAATTTTGCTAGTATGCATACTTATGAACAATAAAGTTGATCTGTAATCATCAGCATGAAGAGGTGAAAGAAGTCTGATTCCTGTCTGATTCCTAACCCTACCCCTTATTTATTTAGATAACTTGGACAATTCAGTCAACATCCTTGAGCTTCCTGGATTCTGCAGGAACAACACATGATCAACAAGCACCTCATTCACACTAAAAACGTAGGGTTCATTCCTGACTTAAAACTGTATCCTAGAACTTGTCTAATCATGTATATCTGAGAGAGATGGGAGTGGGGAGAAGTGAGAGAGAGAACAGAGAGAGACGGATACATAGAAAGTGGAGAGACAGACCAGAGAGACAATGAGAGAGGAGAGAGAATGGCAGGTGTACATTTAACACTTTAAGAAACTGACAATTCCCAGAAAGGTGGCACTATCTCACATTCCCACCAGGAAGGTAGTACAGAGTTCCAGTTGCTCCACATTCTTGTCAATTGTCTAATTATTTTCTTTTTTTTTTTTTTTTTTTTTTTTCATTACTTGCTCACGGGCCCAGCCGCTCCGCGGCATGTGGGATCCTCCTGGACCGGGGCACGAACCCGTGTCCCCTGCATCGGCAGGCGGACTCTCAACCACTGCACCACCAGGGAAGCCCAATTTTAAACATTTTAATAGATAATGTAGTTGTAATTCATTGTGGTTTAAATTTGCATTTCCCTAGTGATATTTAGCATCTTTCATGCATTTAATTGCCATTTGTATATATATTTTGAAAGAGGTCCTCTGAAATCTGCCCATGATTTTCATGGGGTTTTTTTGTTTGTTTTCTTACTACTGAGTTTTGAGAATTTATTATGTTTTCTTGATAGAAGTACTGTTTAAGATATATCTCTCAGTCTGTGACTTGTGTTTTCATTCTCTTAACAATGCCGTTTGAAGAACCTAAGATCTTAATTTTAATAATTTACCTTTTTTTAAAAAATTTATCAATCATGCTTTTGAGGTTGGATTTAAATCTTTGCCAAGGTCACAAAGATTTGTTTTGTAATTAGTTTTTTAATCATTTAAGTTTAGATCTCTGATCCCTTTTCAGATAATTTTTGTTTTGCTGTGACATACGGGTTGAGGGTCCTTTTTTTCAGCATATAAATATTTATTCCAGAACCATTTTTTACAAAGGTTGTTTTTATCCACTGAATTCCTGTTTGTCATACCTTTATCAGAAATCAACTACTTATACATGTGTTAGTGTATTTCTGGATCCTTCTAGGCTTTCCATTGATTTTTCTATCCTGGTTCCACTAGAACACTCTATTGATTACTGTAGCTTTATAAAAACGTTTAAAATACGGTAGTATAAATCCTTCAAGTTTATTCTTCGTTATCAAATTTCTTTTAGATGTTCTAAGCCTTTACATTTTTATATGAATTTTAAAATCAACTTGTTAATTTCTATTAAAAAAGGTCTTTGAGGGCTTCCCTGGTGGTGCAGTGGTTAAGAGTCTGCTTGCCGATGCAGGGGATACGGGTTCGTGCCCCAGTATGGGAAGATCCCACATGCCGCGGTACGGCTGGGCCCGTGAGCCATGGTCGCTGAGCCTGCATGTCCAGAGCCTGTGCTCCGCAACGGGAGGGGCCGCAGCAGTGAGAGGCCTGCGTACCGCAAAAAAAAAAAAAAAAAAAGGCCTTTGAGATTTTGATTGTTATTTTGTCAAATCTGTAATTGGTTTTGGAAGAAATGACTAAATACTTTATGAATATGCTATATCTCTATATTAATTTACATCTGACAATCTCTGCCTTTTCAATGAGTTACTTAAACAATTTAAAGTTAATGTGTTTTTTAATTATAGTTGGGGTTATATCTTGCATCTTGCTATATGTTTTCTATTTGTCCCTTTCATTATTTTTGTCTTTTCTTCCTTTTCTTACTGTGTACTTTTGGATTAATTGCATACTTTTACTATTCTATATCATCTCATTTGTTGACAAATTAGCTGTAACACTATGTTATTTAAGTAGTTGTTTTAGAATTCATCATATACCTCTGAAATATATCAGTCTGTTGTAAACCATATAATATCCCTTTAACTATAGTTTGAGATTCATACAATATTATATTATTACTCTTCCCTCCTGCTTGTGTGCTATGAGTGTCACACATTTTACAGCTAAATATGTTTTAAACTCACAAGACTTTGTTTTCATTATTCCTTTAAAAGACAATAATTTTTTAAACGGATTCAAACAATAAGTCAAAAAAGCCTTTACATTTACTCCTTAGTCATTACTTCTAGTATGCAATAATCTTTACTTACTATTTGAAAGCAAAAGTTTTGGCCTCCACATTCTCAGTTTGCATTTGCCTAGAGAACAAGTCTACCTTTAACATTGCATATTTCACTTACCTTGCCCAGGTTTCAGTTGATTTTTCTTGATTTATTTGATCTCAGGTATATATTTTCCTTATTTTTTTACTCTAGTAATATATTTAAAACTACATAGTATTTTAAACTTATTTTCTATTTTGGGTGTGTTATTGGGGAAAAGAGAGGTTTGTTTTTGTTTTGTTTTGATTATTTGTTTATTTAAGATCTAGTTGAGTTATATCAGGAAAACCCATAATTTGTAAAAGTAGATCACAAAGCAAAATTTACGATTGAATAATTTTTCCTTTTATACTTAAAGTATAGTATATATACTATACACTTTGCTTTATATTTGTATAACTTGAAGTGATTTGCCTTAACATACATCTGTGCTTAAAATTTTTCCAAGCCCTGGTATTTGAGATGTTTGTCAGAAATATAGTACTTCATTTTTCTTTGCATTCTACCCCACCCTAATTTACTTATTTTAATCCTAAACTACACTTGTTTTTAGTAGATGAGTTTATAATGTATATAATCATCTAAAATAGATGTCTAACTTTGATTTTATTATTTAATTCTACATTTTTGCTATTTCCTTCCTTTGCTATATTATAGCCTTGTATTTTATTTTCAATATTTAAAATACTAGAATGGTTATTTCCCATGTATTACTGAAAAGCTCTTATAGAACTTACCCAGTGTCTTCAAATGACTTTTAAAACACCTAGTATATTTTAAGTTGTTAATAAATGTTACTTTCTTACTTTGCTATCAGACACCTGAATCTACCATATCTTTATATGTTAAACCAAGTTTTAAAAACGTTGGATCAGCCAGTCAGTTGCAGACATTGGGCTATATAATGTTGTTTAACATCATGGGATCATCATATTGTGGAACTACAAAAGGAAAATAATTTCTGAAAATATATTGAACATTTATTTTATATATTATATGAGAAATAGAGGCTGTGTAGGATATTTTTAGTATACATTTTGCTCAATAGTCTAGTATATTCTTCTGAAGAAGGAGGGGGAAATATTTGACATGGGGCTTTTTCTGTACTTTCAGAAATATTTTCCTGTATCTTCCTATAAATCAGATGGTGGTAAAGATTTTAACTATAAATACTTTGAAACTCATCTACATGTAATACAAACTGACCAAAGAAGAAAACTAGGAAAACAAATTACTCCTGTATGCAAATTTTTTAAAGTATGTGAATTTTTTAATCTAAATTTCTAAATAGATAAAAAAACACTTTCACAGATCCAAAGCGATGTTTTCATTGACAGTATTATTTTTAAAAATTAGATTATTTATTAAATAAGGTTATTTAATATATTTGTTCTAACAATGCTGTAACCTTTTACTGGCCTAATAGCATAGGTTTTTCATCTCAGTGTACAGTACAGAAGATAAAAGCTGAGAAAAATTGTGTGTAAGTAAAGCCACTATTTTGACATGTAATGTGATGTCACAAAGGTATATTTGCTCCAAATACATTTATGGTAGTGTACTGTGATATATTTAATGTCCAGCATCATCTTTGTATTTATAGCTCCAGGCACTTGGCAAGCTTCACTGTGCTGAGGAATGAATGACCAAATTTCCTAACTTTAAAGGTTTCTTGGAAGTCTTACTCTGTAAGCACAAAGTATTATGATTTGAAATTTTAGGCTCAGCTTCTGGAAGAGAAGTGTACAATGTGATTTCTCAATAGGGACCAGTTGGTATTCCCTATGTATCCCCCAGTTCAGTAGTCCTATGATTTTCAGTCGCAAGACTCTGATTGTATGTGGAAGGAATTACTGAAAGGAATGATTTCCAAATACACCAGATGTGAAAATCTGAAAGTGATTTCCATCACTCATGTAGGAATAATCCTTGAGCATTTATAATGAACTTCTCACTCTGTCATTCTTTTCCTGCTTATGTTAATTTATCCTCAGATAATTTTATGAGAATCATCGTAACATTTCAATCTTATTGTTAGTTTTGTTTAAAATTAACCTGGATTTGTGCCAAACAAAGCAAATGGACACTCAACAGGAGAATGTTGTCAACAGAGTGTCCCAACAGAGAGACTAATACCTTTGAGCCAATGCCAACTGTGCTGCCATAAAGTTGGCTTTAAGATGAACAAAAGTGAATAAAAGTTACTGACAAATTTGCTTTAAAGGTCACTATGGGGTCTTCCCTGCTGGTGTAGTGGTTGAGAGTCCGCCTGCCAATGCAGGGGACACGGGTTCATGCCCCGGTCTGGGAAGATCCCACATGCCGTGGAGCGGCTGGGCCCGTGAGCCATGCCCGCGGAGCCTGCGTGTCCAAAGCCTGTGCTCTGCAGCGGGAGAGGCCACAACAGCGAGAGGCCCGTGTACCACAAAAAAAAAAAAAAAAAAAAAAAAAAAAAAGGTCACTGTGGATCTGCAACATGCACTTAGATCATTTAAATTATTTTCTGAAAGCAAAAATAATACCATCTGACTCTTCCCTAAATACTGCCTTGATCCTTTATATCCAGCTCCACTAAAGAAATTAAGTAGGCAAAATGAGATATGTTTTATTTGGGGTTAATAACTTGCAATTTTTTTTAATTTTTAGAAACAGACATTTACACTGATGATAGTATAGAGTAACTTGTATTTTTGTCCCTTTTCAATCATTAAATACCTCATTTTTTATGACTCCAGCAAAAAACCTTGTCAAGTTTTTACATATAAATACCTTTCAAAACTAAACAAAAAATTAAAAAATCTTACACATCTTTAATTTATATTTGATATTAATATGATGTAGTGTTGGAACTACAGGTGGTTCTTCGTTAACTAATAACTAAAACAAATATGTAATATATTCATTGAATATGTGCATATTGCATGGAGTCAAGCTTTTTAAGCCAAGATTTTTCTTTTTTGGGACATTTAAATATATATCCTCATAGCAATACTTACATCAGTATTTTGCATTATAATATTATTTTTAATACAGTAAGTCCCCTACATATGAACCTTTAAGTTGCAAACCTTCAAAGATTCAAACATCAGGGGTTCCCTGGTGACGCAGGTATTGAGAGTCTGCCTGCCGACGCAGGGGACACTGGTTCGTGTCCCGGCCCGGGAAGATCCCACATGTCACAGAACGGCTAGGCCCATGAGCCATGGCCGCTGAGCCTGCGGGTCTGGAGACTGTGCTCCTCAATGGGAGAGGCTACAACAGTGAGAGGCCTGCGGACCACCAAAAAAAAAAAAAAAAAAAAGATGCAAACATGTGTTCTCATGTCCAGTCACGTAAGTTAGTTCACGTTTCTGGCATCCACTGTAACATGCATGCATCCACTACAAGTGGTTGTGCTTTTTTGTACTTTACTGTACAGTACTATGTAGAGTATCTTTATTTCAAGCCCAGGATATCTGGAAGTAAGCATAAAAGCAGCAGTGATGTAGGTGGCACTGTACTATACTTTTCAAAATACTGTACTGTAAGATTAAAAATGTTTTCTTTATTTTCTGTGTTTGTTTGCTTTTATGTATTATTTGTGTGAAAAGTATTATAAACCTATTACAGTGCAGTACTACATAGCCAGTCATGTTAGTGGGGTACCGAGGCTAACTTTGTTGGACTTACGAACAAATTGGACTTCCGAATAAATTGCACTTAACGAATGAACTCTCAGAATGGAACTCGTTCATATGTAGAGGAATTGCTGTATATAGTGTAAAACTAATTTTGAATTTATATTATTTTAAAGCACAGGATCGTAAATTGCCTCTATCATTATACAATGGAAAAATAGTAAAATACTAGCAACTAATCCTTTAAAAGCCTTCATATATTTTCATGAGCATCATAATTTTCAATTCTCTTAACAACTCAGTGAAGAAGAAACTTGTTTTATTTTCTGATGAGGAAAGCCCTACACAGAGAGCTTAATAGCTTAACCAAGACCTCACAACCTGTATATGTTACTTCTTTTAGGAAGAATTTGGAAATTTTGGCTCTAGTTTTGACTGACCTAAATTATATATATTTGGCTTTGCAACAATCATCATCTTTCTGAACACAAAATTCACTTCAAGAAAGAGTATATGCCAGTATCTCATCATATATTTTACTTGAGGACAAATTAAGTAATATATTTCAATTTACTGTAAAGTTTTACAGAATAAATAGATGATGATGATGATTATTAAGTTAATACATTTCTGACATCAAAAGTATTTTTCTTAATAGTTCATTTTTTTACTTTATGTTGTATTGGTATCTTGATAATCTTTAACATTTTAGTGTACAAGGTAGAGAATCTAATTTTAAATCTCTAGAAAAGATTCTGGAGTATTCTGCCAATAAAATAATTTATCTCTCAACTTTTGGCTAATGGGTGTTAAAATATAGAGAAAAACATATGTTCCCAGATTTGCAAAATTTCAACACTCAAAACAGCTATGTCAAAGACATATATGGTATAAATCATAAAATAGGTTGCAATGGAAAAGGGGAAGTATTTCTGGAAGATATTTTAATCTGATTAATATTAATGAGAAAGAAAAAAATACATTTGCTGGAAAATTCTTGAGGAGGAACTCTCTCTCTGTCTCTGTCTCTGTCTCTCTATCTCTCTTTATTTATGACTTGATGTGTTTTTGTGAAATATGGAATTAATAGAGTCAAGTTACCCCCAAGAGAAAGGAGGAAAGCTGGACTTAGAATTAAGTTGGCATTATAGAAAATCTCAGGAGGACATCCAATGGAACCAAGTGCTTCATCAAAGGACTGAACTTCTGAGTCAAGCAAAACTGGAAACCTGCATTAACTTTGAATAAATCCTATTTATAGTTTGAATGAATTGGCTAAATAAAATATTCTACATAATAAGAAACAAAATATAGTATCTAAAAAAGGATTAAGTTGTCTACTCAACCTTTCAGGAATTTTTTTTATAGACATAGTTAACCTCTTGTTTCAAAGGTGATTTTAGTCCTAGGAACTATCATCTGTAAATTAACTTATTTTCTATTTTCCTGAAGAAAACGTGCTTTATCTCTTTCTCTTACCAGAGCAAGTAAACTTTTTCCCTCCTTACCATTATATTCACCAATCACCTGTACTGAGGTAGCTATATCTTCCAGTGAAACTGATGAAAATTATTTAAAAAAAAAAAATGTAAACTCTATGGAAATTTGATAAGAAAAGCAGAATGTATGGCATTTGATCAAAGACCACTCCCTCTTTTCCTCCTCCCAGCTCAGTGAGGAAAAGACTCCACTCCAAACTGATGCAGCTAAGAACATAAGTCTCACAACCCATTGACATCCTAGTCAGAGAGCTTTCTTCCTGGGAAAAATAGGACATCAGCATTTCTCATTCAATCCCCAGCCACCTGTCACTAAGGCTGTTCTGGGAATGTGTGGTCCAGAGATAAGTCTTTCCTCCTCCTACCAAGCCCCACTCATGGAATGGAGGATCTACCTTGAGCACAACATGCTGAGAACACTGGGGTCTTAATTGTCATTGCTCCAGATTGTGAAGTGATGGTCCTATGCAAGGAAAGGTAAGCTGAGTGGACTCATGCTCTGTCCACATCCTACAAGTGTTCAGAAATTAGAGTAGGCATGTCACTTGGAGAGAAACTTGCCAATGTCCTCACCCCCAACTCTAGAGCCCTGGCTCAGATATTTTACCTGTAGGAAGAACGTGCTTTAAAACAGGTAGCTATTTACGTCTTTCCAAACAAATGGACTTCATTTTCAACAGAGAATGGATAAACTCAAGCCTAAAAGTGCTCCCTAGATTATTGGAGGTTGTGGAGAAAGGCAGTTGGGAGGAAATTAGTGGATTCAATGACATACAACTTAGACCGAAGACTGGCTGGTTTGCAAGAGGAAACAGGGAATAAGTCATTTATAAGAAACACTCCTGGGTTTAGAAAGAACATTAAACACTGGTCTCAGAAACTGTTTTAAGGACACATACTTTAATTGGATTCATTTGTACATCAATTTATGCCCCAGGGAATGTTGCAAACAATAGAGCAATCACTGAGCCATTAGTGAAGTTTAACAGCAGGTGGCAATCAGGAAAGAAGAGGAAGACATCCTACCCAAAACAGTGTCATTCCAGGGGTGTCATGAGCATACACAATGCTGCCCCTCCCTAAGGAAAAATATCAAAGGCTTAATACTGTGGAAGTAAATAGACCTCACTGAAATGATCCAGCCAGTCACTAAACCAATAAGCAAATAACAAAACAAGCCCCCAAGAGACAGTACATATATATATATATATATATATATATATATATATATATATATATATATATGTATAATATATTAGATAAAATATATTATTCAAAATGTCTAGTTTTCAAAAAAAACTGTCAAGCATGCAAATAAACAAAAATGTATGACTCATACAGAAAACTGGCTGAATTTATCAACTAAAAACTTCAAAGTATATGTTATAAATATGTTCATAGAATGAATGGGTGATTTTAAAAGTAAAAGAGGGTATGATAACATTGGCATTTCAAAGAGAATGTATCAACTAAGAAAAAAAATAAAACTATGTATAAAAAAGAAGCAGGGCTTCCCTGGGGGTGCAGTGGTTGAGAGTCCGCCGCCGATGCAGGGGACACGGGTTCGTATCCCAGTCTGGAAAGATCCCACATGCTGAGGAGTGGCTAGGCCCGTGAGCCATGGCCACTGAGCCTGTGTGTCCAGAGCCTGTTCTCTGAAACGGGAGAGGCCACAACAGTGAGAGGCCCACATGCCACAAAAATAATAATAAAATAAAATAAAAAAGAAGCAAATGGAAATTCTGGAGTGGAAAAGTACAGTAACTGAATATTTTAAATTCACTAAAGGGGCTTAACAGCAGATTTTAAGTGGTAGAATAAAGAATTAATGAACATGAAGATAGATAAATAGAGATCATTCAAGTTGAGTAAAATATAAAAGGAATGAAGGAAAATAAACTTACCTTCTGAGAAACATAGGATACCATTAGCACAAACACATTCACAATACAAATACCAGAAACACATTCATAATAGAAGTAACAGAGAGAGAGAAAAGAGTAGAAAACCTTCATTCATAATAAAAACACAAACACATTCATAATATTGATAGAAGTACCAGAAAGAGAGAAAAAAGCCAAAAGAAATATTTGAGAAATAATGACTAAAATTTTCCCAAGTTTATTGAAAAACAATAACCTACATATTCAGTAACTTAATGAAATCCAACTAGCATAAATGCAAAAAAATCTACAGACACATCATATTAAGAATTCTGAATGTCCAAAACAAAAAGAATATTCTAAAAGAGGTGATAGAAAAATGACTCTCCACTTAAAAGAGAACCCCAATATGATTAACAACAGACTTATAGGGAGTCATAAGCAGTGGGATAACATATTCAAAATGTTCCAAGGAAAAACAACAACAGCAGAACAACCAAGAACCTTAAATCCAAAAACATTATCTTTAAAAATGGGGATGAAATAAACTTTTCAAAGTAAACAAAACTGAAAGAATTTGTTGCTTGCAAACTCATGTTGCAAGGAATACTACAGGAAGTTTTTGAAAGCAAGTGAATACAGATTGTAATTTAATTCTACACACACACACACACACACACACACACACACACACACACACACCACCACCAGCAAATGTAAATATGTAACTATAAAAGGCAGTATAAATGCATATTTTCTTCTCTTAACTAATTTAAAAAGCAATTATGCTCCAATAAAGATATATTTTTAAAATATATAGCTTTATTAGGCTTACAACATAGAGAAATGTATCAGTGTGCAATATATTTGCCAATAATAGAACAAAGGAGTGAGTGGGAGAAAAGCTATAATGGATTAAGCTATATTAGGCTAAGGAAAAGACTACAGATGGACAAGTAATAACTGTAAAAATGTATTGTTTGGTTTGTAACACTAATAGTTGTTATATGTAAAGCAATACTATCACAAAAGGGGAAGAACATATAGAGTTATATAGGAGTAATAGTTCTATATATCACTGAATTAAACTAGTATAAATCTGAAGCTAATTCTGGTAAATTAGAATGTTTATGATAAACACTAGAGCAACCACTAAAATAACCTAAAAAAATAGTAAAAAAAAAATAAAATAAATTTAAATACTACACTAGAAATTATTTGTTTAATCCAAAAGAAAGAAAAAAAGGAAGAGCAGAGTAACAGAAAAGACATGAGACATATAGAAAACAAAAGGTAAAATAGCAATCTCATCAAAAGACATAGTTTGTTAGATTCTAGCCATCTTAGTGCTGTGAACTGGTATCTAATCGTGGGTTTGATAAGCATTTTCCTGATGACTAATGATGTTGAACATTTTTTCAGGTGCTTATTAATGATTTGTATATGTTTCTTGGAGAAATATATATTTGGGTATTTTGCCCATTTAAAAAATTCAGTTATTACATTACTGAGTTGTAACACTTCTTTTATATTCCAGAAACAGTTTCCTTATCAGATATGTAATTACAAATATTTTATTCCATTCTGTTGGTTGTCTTTTTACTTCCTTGATAGTGTACTTCATTTATTTTTTTTTGCGGTACGCAGGCCTCTAACTGTTGTGGTCTCTCCCGTTGCGGAGCACAGGCTCTGGACGCGCAGGCTCAGTGGCCATGGCTCACGGGCTTAGCCGCTCCACAGCATGTGGGATCTTCCCAGACCGGGGCACAAACCCGCGTCCCCTGCATCGGCAGGTGGACTCCCAACCACTGTGCCACCAGGGAAGCCCTGATAGTGTACTTTAAAGAATAAAAAGCTTTACTTTTGATGATGTCCAATCTATCTATTTTTTCTTTTGTTGTTTATGTTTTTGGTGTCATATCTAAGAATTATTTGCCAAATCCAAGGCCATGAAAGATTACCATATATGTTTAGGTATCAAAATGTCAAATCAAAAATCAAATGATAACAAGTGTTGGCAAAGACATGGAAAAATTGGAACTCATGTACTGCTGGTGGGAATTATAGCAGTGCCATCACTTTAGAAAACAGTGTGATAATTCTCTAACTACTAAACAAGAGTTACCATATGACTCATAAAACCCACTTCTAGGTATATACCCAAGAGAAATGAAAATATATGACTACACAAAAACATGCACACAAATATTTATAGCAACATTATATATAATAGTTAAATAGTGGAAACAACCTAAATGTCCATGAACTAATAAGTGGATAATGAAATGCTATCAGTACAATGGCATATATTTTATTTTTTTAAGTTTTTTTTAAGCTTTCATTAGGGCCTTTATTCAAAATCATGTAGATTCAAGGAGATATTTTATACAATAAGGTAAGCATTTGGGTCTAATATCATTTAAGAGTTTTGTGGAAGTAGGACAGGCCTACACATCCTCTCTGTCTTCTTACATAAAGAAATCCTTTCTTTCTGAGACAAAACCAGAAATATCATTTAGAAGGAAAAAAATAGATTTTTCTGATTGATCTTCAATGTTTTTGGCATCTTTTGTCCTTTTGGTACATGCTTCTTAGCATTCATTTTGCTGTGACTGAAAATAACCTTTGACTTGTGACTTGTGACTGAAAAAAACTTTTAATTAAAGCCTCCCATCCATTATTTTGTATGAGACCCACCCAAAAAAATCCCACAAAAAAAAACAAAAAAACTCACAAAAACAAAAACATAAAAACATTCACTGTTAGAGAATAAAAACTGAAAACTTAAAATGACATTACATTTTAAATATTTACAGGTATGAAATACCCCTCAAATGTGTCAGGAAAACAAATCCTAAAATGAGTGAAATGGGAAAGCTGGTATGATATAATAAGAGGGCAATAATGTTCTTTTCCAGAGAAGCATCAAATTTAAGGAGACAAGGCAAGCTTCCTGAGTTCACAAGGCATTGACTAGACCTCTCATCTAAGCTTCTTGACCTTTGATCAAAAGCCAGGAATATTACTCACCCAGAAGACATGATAGGTCTACACATATGTTTTTTTCAACATGATTTATCTTTATTAATCATCCCTTTTGTTCACATTCTTAATTACTTAGGCAATCCAAATCCAACTAGGACAGGCAAAAAAATGATGATGATGATGGTGGTGGTGATGATGATGATGGGTGATAATGGTAATGATGATGATGATGGTGATGATGATGAGGATAATGGTGATGATGATGACAATGGTGATGGGGGTGATGATGATGTTGGTGATGATGAGGAGGATAATGGTGATCATGATGGTGATGATGATGATGGTGATGATGATGATGATGATGTTGGTGTGGTGATGGTGGTGATGGTGATTGTGATGAAGATGATGGTGATGGTGAGGATGGTGAGGGTATTGGTGAGCATGGTGATAATAATGATCATAAGTAACAATAGTTAATCTTTACTGACTATGTGCCATATACTATGCTAACTCTTTACATATATTTCCTAATTAAATCCTCACAAATCTATGACATAGGTATAATTTTTATCCTCATTTTTTAAATTTATTTTTTGAACTTTATTTTTTGTACATTAGGTTCTTATTACTTATCTATTTTATACATATTAGTGTATATATGTCAGTCCCAATCTCCCAATTCATCCCACCACCACAACCACCCTCCCCCCAGCTTTCCCACCTTGGTTTCCAAACATTTCTTCTCTACATCTGTGTCTATATTTCTGCCTTGCAAACCAGTTCATCTGTACCATTTTTCTAGATTCCATGTATATGTGTTAACATACAAGATTTGTTTTTCTCTTTCTGACTTATTTCACTTTGTATGACAGTCTCTAGGTCCATCCATATCTCTAAAAATTACCCAATTTCATTCTTTTTATGGCTGAGTAATATTCCATTGTATATATGTACCACAGCTTTATCCATTTGTCTGTCAATGGGCATTTATGTTGTTCCATGATCTGGCAATTGCAAATAGTGCTGCAGTGAACATTGGAGTGCATGTTTCTTTTTGAATTATTGATTTTTCTGGGTATATACTTGGTAGTGGGATTGCTGGACCATATGGTAATTCTATTTTTAGTTTTTTAAGGAATCTCCATATTGTTCTCCATAGTGGCTGTATCAGTTTACATTCCTACAAACAGTGCAAGAGGGTTCCCTTTTCTCCATACCCTTTCCATCATTTGTTGTTTGCAGATTTTCTGATGATGCCCATTCTAACTGGTTTGAGGTATTACCTCATTATAGATTTGGTTTGCATTTCTCTAATAATTAGTGATGTTGACCAGGTTTTCTTGTGCCTCTTGGCCTTCTGTATGTCTTCTTTGGAGAAATGTCTATTTAGGTTTTCTGTCCATTTTTTGATTGGGTTGTTTGTTTTTTTTTAATAATGAGGTGCATGAGCTATTTATATATTTTGCAGATTAATCCTTTGTCAGTTGCTTTGTTTGCAAATATTTTTTCCCATTCTGAGGGCTGTCTTTTTGTCTTGTTTATAGTTTCCTTTGCTGTGCAAAAGATTTGAAGTTTCATTAGGTCCCATTTTTTGTTTGTTTGTTTGTTTTTATTTCCATTACTCTAGGAGGTGGGTCAAAAAAGACCTTGCTGTGATTTATGTCAGAGTGTTCTTCCTATGTTTTCCTCTAGAGTTTTATAGTGTCCAGTCTTACATTTAGGTCTTTAATCTACTTTGAGTTTATTTTTACCTATGGTGTTAGGGAGTGTTCTAATTTCATTCTTTTACATGTAGCAGTCCAGTTTTCCCAGCACCACTTATTGAAGAGACTGTCTTTTCTCTATAATACAATGGCATATTTTTTTTGGCCATAAAAAGGAATGAAGTACTAATACATGCTACAACACAGATCGACTTTAAAAATATGTTAAGTGAAAAAACCCTCATTATATAAGACCACATATTATATTTCATTCATATGAAATGTCCCAAATATGCAAATCTATATAGATTAGTGGTTGCTTATGGCTGTGGAGTCAGGTGGGAAGATAGGGGACTGATAGCTAATGGTTATCAGTTTTTTTTTTTTAAAGATAATGAGAACAAGATGATTGTTGCACATGTCTGTGAATATATTAAAAATCATTGAATTGTATATTTTATATGGGTGAGTTTCACAACCTTTGAAATATCTCAATAATGCTGTAAAAAATAAACCCTTTAATTTCATCATATTGAAGTAAATAATGGCTATAAATTCTACATCATCAAGGCTCAAGAGAGCATTCAGTTAATAAGAGGAGGGTGTCCTCCTGTATGGCTAGACATAAGTTCAATGATCGAAGTTGGGTACTTTGAAGAAGAGGAAAGGGAACAGGGACTCACAATGAAAATATATCACAAAGTAGGACTTTGAATGGGATTCACAATGTTTGTTATAATAAAATTAACCTCCTTCCTGAACCATATTAGTGTATTCTACAATTTTTGTTCAAGACTGAAAAGTTTTTTGCTTTACCTTTTTTTATATCTATATGAGATGATGGATATGAATTAAATTTATTTCAGTAATCATTTCACAAAATATGTAAGTCAAACCACTATGCTGTACACCTTAAACTTATATAGGGATGTATGTTATTTATATCTCAATAAAACTGGGAAAAAGAATACTTGGGGAAAATCAAAGTGTAACTTGTTTATGGGCATTAATAAATAAGTTGAATATTCTTGCCTAAAACTAATAAATGATTAAACTAGAAAAAAAGCATATGATTTCCTAGAGAGGTGTAAAATAAATCTCTATAGGAGATGAATTATTGGAAAGAAACACAATCTAGTATAATACTTAAAAGCTCAGACCAGGAACCGCATTGTGGATATAAATATGACTCCAGAATTTACTAGTAATTAAGACCATGGACAACTTAGCTTCTCTGGGCCTCATTTTTTTTTTTTTTATTTCTCCTAAAAGCAGTACCTGCTTTATAAGATAGAAATACAAATAAAGTCTTCAGAATTATGCTTCACATTTAGTAAGTACTTATTATAGGCAATGTGTGATGGAGCTGTCATGTGGAAGAGGAAAGAGATGTTCTGTTTGGGATGGAAAAAGAACAGTATCCAGAAGAACATGTTAGAACTGCACAATATTCCTAATATCTAACAATTTAGAACAGCTGCAAGCTATAATTTGCTGCCTCAATATATTAATACAAAATATTGTTTTCTCAGGCATTTATAGGAAATTTGTGTTTCATGTGATATTTAGACTTGATAAATTCAAATATTCCTTGTGAATCTTGGATTATTTTTATAGATATCATTTTCCAGTGTATTGCCTTATATTCTACAGATGTTTGGCTAAAGATTTTTCATGCTAAACTGATTGATTTGTGATTTATATCTCCTAGTTTGACAAATGGAGTAAGAGCAAGAAACCTGACCTGTTACACATATTCACTATATGTAAAAATCCCTATGTTATAAAATATTTAATAGTAATTCATCTGTTACACTTATAAAAGGTTACCTTCTGGGAGTGGCTGTGCAGTTTGAAAGATTCTAATTAACTTTAAAGAATCCATTAAGTCTTTAGCTAATCTGTTTTAGAGTAAGGGAGTCAGTAAACAGTCAAGATTTTAAATTCAAATTAAATTAACTGTGCTTTGCAAAAAGATTTCTATTCAAAACTTCCTCCAAGATATGACAAGACTTGGGCTTCCCTGGCGGCACAGTGGTTGAGATTTCGCCTGCCGATACAGGCGACATGGCTTTGTGCCCCGGTTGGGGAAGATCCCACAGGCTGTGGAGTGGCTAGGCCCATGAACCATGGCCACTGAGCCTGTGCGTCTGGAGCCTGTGCTCCACAACGGGAGGGGGCCACAATAGTTAGAGGTCTGTGTACCACAAAAAAAAAAAAAAATATATATATATATATGACTAATCTTAACCTTCCTGGAATTATTCCCCCACTGCTTCATGCCTCTTTTTTATTCCTGATTACATTATGATTACTACTGTGCAGCCTAAGCATGACAGGAAACAATGGAATGCTACTAATTATATTTTATGGAACTTTCATTATCTGGATCCTAAGACTGGAATCATATGCATGCGTGTACACACAAACTCACACACATATACCCACCACCACTCATACATTTACAACTATACACTTAGGGGTAGACAAAAATGGTTTGTGCTCTAAGAATTCAAGTTTGGTTTATTATAATCATTCCATTTCTCTTCTCTTAAGTTATGGTGGTAAACTCTTTTATCTTTCTTTTACTGGTTACCTTAGAGATTAAAACGTGGAGTTATTACTTTTTAATAAAACAATTTTTACTACCTCTTTAATAATACTGGAATCTTTGTCTATTTAAAATCTCCCTACCTTCTGTTTTATTTTGGTCATGTGTGTTAGTTTCAGAAATATTTTAAATAGTACATAACAATACAGAGTTAAAGAAAACTATGCCACCCTCAAATGTACTAACATTAAATGGTTTTTAAAAATAAGGACATTAAAGTTGCCCTTGATAAAAAAATAAATAATTTGCTTTTTAAATTTTTCCTAAAGAATACCTGTATTGATTTTATTTTCTCCCCAATGAAAAGGGCCAATAATTACAAAGGGATTCTATAACTCATTTGAACAATAAATGGAGCAATTTGTGGAGAAGATGATTAAACCCAAAAAGAAATAAAGAGGGCTATATTTACCACCAGCCATTGGTTTGCCTGATGATGCTACCTGAATATCTCATTCTTGGTACTGTTGATATTTGTGTCTGGGGGTTGCCCTGTGTCTCCTAGAATGATTAGGAACATTCATGGCTTCTATCCCAATAATGTCAATAGCACATAGCACACACATACCTTAGTTGTGACAATCAAAAATGTCTCCACTCATTGCCACATGTCCCCTATGTGAAAGTCACCTCCAATTGAGAACTACTATTCTATGCTAAGGAAAAATTCAGAATACAGATAAAGAACAAGTATATATATATATATATATATGTATATATGTATATATATGTGTATATATATACACATATATATATTTACTCATATTTATATACACATACATATGACTTTTAAAAACTTTAAATTTTAGTTTTTATTATTCAAACATCTACAAAAGTGGGAAGAACAGTATCAGTCTCCATGCATCCATTACCCAGTTTCAACTATTGTTAACATATGGCCAATCTTGTTTCATCTACTCCTCCACTGGCCTGTTTTCCTTTTGTGAATTACTGTAAAAGCAGATCCTAAACATTGTTACTATTTCTGCCACAAAGACCTCAGATAATTCTACAATATAGAGATTCACTGAGTCCCTTTTTAAATGTAATCACATTATCCTATCTTTAACTGGGTTTGTTCAAAATTGAAGGCTGATATGATATCCTGTGAGTAGGACTCTTCTGATGTTTACATGGAACTGGTCACCATATCAATATGGAGTGAAAGCTATGGTATTTGCAGGAATGCACAGAAGTGACAAAGAAAACCATTACCCAAAATATTCAAAACAACTTATTCTTTAACATCATGAAATGTCCAGTTATTGTTCAGGTTTCTCAGATTGTCTCAGGGAAATTCATTAGTTGCCTATCTACCTATGTATCTATTTATCTCTCTATCATCTAACTATGTGTTTTAGGTAGGTTGTTTGGATTAGGCTCCAAATAAAGTCCAGAATTGATGGATATATTTATCAGGTCTCTTTTAATTTATTAACCTTTATTTGAGACTCAGTCCTGTAGAATTTGTTTCCTCCATGTATTTTCATGGCTCGATATCTCATTTTTTTAACACTGAATAATATTCCACTGTCTGGATATACCACAGTTTAGTTATATATTCATAACCTGAAGAACATCTTAATTGCTTACAAGTTTTGTCAATTAAAAGTAAAGCTGTCGTAAGCATCTGTGTGTAAGTTTTTGTGTAGACATATGTTTTCAAATTTTGGTTTAAATACCAAGAAGGATTACAGCTGGATCATATGGAGAGAGTATATTTAGTTTTTCTAAATGCCAAACTGTCTTCCAAAGTGGCTGTACCAGTTTAAATTTTTATCACAAATGTCTGAGAGTCCCTGCTGCTTCACATCCTTGCCAGCATTTAGTGTTGTCAGTGTTCTGGATTTTAGCCATTCAAATAGGGATGTATTGGTATCTCATTGTCTTAATTTGCATTTCGCTGACAACATACAATGTGGAACATGTTTCATAGGCTTATTTGTCACCTGCACATTTTATTTGGTGAGTTTCCTGTTCAGGTTTTTAAATTAAGATGTTTGTTTTCTTGTTGTAGAGTTTTAAGTGTTCTTTATATATATTGGATAACGTTCTTTTTTTTTTTTTTTTGCAATATGCAGGTTTTTCACTGTTGTGACCTCTCCTGTTGTGGAGCATAGGCTACAGAGACGCAGGCTCAGTGGCCATGGCTCATGGGTCCAGCCGCTCTGCGGCATGTGGGATCCTCCTGGACCAGGGCACGAACCCATGTCCCCTGCATCAGCAGGTGGACTCTCAACCACTGTGCCACCAGGGAAGCCCTGATTCACTTTTTTGTACAACAGAAACTAACACTGCAATGTGAAGCAATTATACTCCAATAAAGATGTATAAAAAATAAATTAAATTAAAATTAAAATGGCATCACCATACTCTAAGTCATCTAGGATTTCTCCTATGTTATCTTCTTCCAGTTTTATAGTTTTGCATTTTACACTTAGATTTCTGATCAATTTTGAGTTAATTTGTATGAAGTTTGTAAGATCTGGGTCTAGATCCTTTTTTTTTTTTTTTTTTGCATATGGATGTCATTGTTTCAGCACCATTTACTGAAGAGACAGCAATCTCTTATCTCCTTTGCTAAAGATCTGTCTGTCCTAAGACAGAAGTTATAGTGATAAATGCCTACATTAAGAAAAAAAGAAAGATCTCAAATAGATCATCAAAATAAACACCTCAAGAAATTAGAAAATAAGAACAAACTAAGCCCACTTTAGTAGAATGAAGGAAATAAAGATCAGAGGGGAAATAAATAAAATAGAGATAAAAAGACAACATAAATGATTAATGAAATTAATATATTTTTTTTAAAGATAAAATAGACAAACCTTTAGTTATATTTAAGAAAAACAAAAAAATAAAATAGGACTCAAATAAATAAAATTATAAAAGAAAGAGAGAAAATTACAACTGATACCACAAAATACAAAGGATCATAAGAGACTACTATGCATAGTGATATCTCAACAAATTGAACAACATGGAAGAAGTCTATAAATTCCTAGAAACATACAATATACCAAGACTAAAACATGAAGAAATTGAAAATCAGAACAGACTGATTACTAGTAAGGAGATTAAATCAGTTATCAAAAACCTCTCAACAAACAAAAGTCCAGACCAGATGATATGACTGGTGAATTCTACCTAATATTTAAAGAATAATTAATAACAATACTCCAGAGACTCTTCAAAAATTCGAAGAGGAGAGAATACTTCTAACGTCATTTTATGAAGCCAACATTACTCTGATACCAAAACAACACAAGGACCTACAAGAAAAGGAAATTCTAGGCCAATATCCTTTATAAATATAGGTGTAAAAATCATCAAAAAATATTAGCAAACAAATATCAACTATACATTAAAAGGGATTTAATGTACATGATCAAGTAGGATTTATTTCAGGATGCAAGTGTTATTTAACATTCACAATATTCAATGTGATATATATCTCATTAACAAAATGAAAGATAAAAATCATGTGATCATTTCAGTATAGGTAGAAAAAGCATTTGACGAAATTCAACATTCCTTTATGATAAAAACTCAAGGATTAGGTATACTTGGAATTTTTCTTGACATATTAAGGACTGTGTATGACAAACTCACAGCTAACATCATATTCAATACTGAAAATATAAAAGCATTTCCTCTAAGATCAGAAATAAGACAAGGATGCCCATTCTTACCACTTTTATTCCACATAGCACTGGAAGTCCTAGCCAGAACAGTTATGCAAGAAAAATAAATAAAAATATCCAAATTGGGACTTCCCTGGTGGTGCAGTGGTTGAGAGTCTGCCTGCTGATGCAGGGGACATGGATTCGTGCCCCGGTCCAGGAAGAACCCATATGCCATGGAGTGGGTGGGCCCGTGAGCCATGGCCACTGAGCCTATGCGTCTGGAGCCTGTGCTCCAGCAATGGGAGAGGCCACAACAATAAGAGGCCCATGTACCGAAAAAAAAAAAGAAAAAATCCAAATTGGAAAGAAAGAAGTAAAATTATCTCTATTTACAGAAAACATGATATTATATATAGAAAACCCTAAAGACACCACCAAAAACATTTAAAATCAACGAAGTTAGTAAAGTTACAGTATACAAAATCACTACACAAATATCAGTTGCATTTTATATGCTAATAACAAACTATCAGAAAGAGAAATTAAGAAAATCATCCCATTTATAATAGCATCAAAAGAATTTATACAGGGGGCTTCCCTGGTGGCGCAGTGGTTGAGAGTCTGCCTGCCAATGCAGGGAACATGGGTTCGTGCCCTGGTCTGGGAAGGTCCCACATGCCGCTGAGTGGCTGGGCCCGTGAGCCATGGCCGCTGATCTTGTGCGTCTGGAGCCTGTGCTCCACAATGGGAGAGGCCACAACAGTGAGAGGCCCGTGTAACACAAAAAAAAAAAAAAAAAAAAGAATTTATACATTACAAATGGATTGAATTTATACTTAGGAATAGGTTTAACCAAGGAGGTGAATGATCTGTGCTTTGACTAGTATAAGACATTGATAAAAGAAATTGAAGAAGACACAAATAAATAGAAAGAAATTGCATGATCATGAATTGGAAGAATTAATATTATTAAAATGTCCCTACTACCCAAAGCAATCTACAGATTCAATGAAATCCCTATTAAAATACCAATGGCAGAAATAGAAAACACAATGCTGAAGTTGTACGGAGCCACAAAAGACACTGAATAGTCAAAGCAATCCTGAGAAAGAACAAAGCTGAGGCATCACACTTCATGACCTTAAAATGTATTGCTTAACTATCATAATAAAACAGCATGGTAGTCAGCATAAAAACAGACAAATAGCTCAATGGAACAGAAAGTACAGAAGTAAGTCAATGCATATATCATCAATTAATTTAGACAAAGGAACTAAGACTATACAATGAGGAAAGGAAGTTTCTTCAAAAAATGTTGTTTGGAAAACTGGATGGTCACAGAAAAGAGTGAAACTGGGCCACTATTTTATACCACTTACAAAAATCAACTAAAAATGAATAAAAGACTTGAATGTTAGACTTCAACTATAAAACTCCTAGAAGAAAACATAGTAAGTAAGCTTGACATCAACCTTGAAAATGACTTTTTTGGATTTGACACCAAACGAAAGGCAACAAAAGGAAAAATAAGCAAGTGGGACCACATTAAACAAATGAAAAAACAGAACAAAACAAAACAAAGCTGAAAAATCTCTGTACAGCAAAGGAAACCATCATCAACATGAAAAGACAATCTACAGGATGGGAGAAAATATTTGCAAATTATATATGTGCTAGGGGGCTAATATCCAACATATAAAAGGAACACAAACAATCCAGTTTAAAAATAGGCAGAGGATCTGAATCAACCTTTTTCCAAAGAAGATATAGAGATGACCAATAGGTATATGAAAGGGTGCTTAATGTGACTAATTATCAGGGAAATGTAAATTGAAGTCAAAATGAGGTGTTATCTCACACAGGTTAGAGTGGCTACCATGAAAAAGTCAACAGACAAAAAGTGTTGACAAGGTTTTGGAAATAAGGTAAAACTTATGCACTGTTGGTGAGAATGTAAATTGGGGAAGCCATTACTTGAAACATTATGGAGGTTCTGGAAAATTTTTAAACAGAACCACCACAGGATTCTGTAATCCCACTTCTGGGTATATATCTAAAGAAAACGAAATCAGGATATCAAAGAGAGATCTGCTCTTTCTGTGTTTATTGCAGCTTATTTACAATAGCCAACATTTGGAAATAAACCTGAATGTCCATCAACAGATGAATGAATAAAGACTACATATGATATCAATTGAATATAGTAATAATATTCTATATATATTCAGTTGAATAATAATGTGCAATATATATTGAATACTATATATACTAATATATACTTTTTTGAATAAGTTTACTGTCTTTATTTTTTTTATTTTTATGCTGTGTTGGGTCTTCATTGCTGCACACGGGCTTTCTCTAGTTGTAGCAAGCAGGGGCTACTCTTTGCTGCAGTGTGCAAGCTTCTCATTGCAGTGGCTTCTCTGGTTGTGGAGCACAGGTTTTAGGTGTGCAGCTTTCAGTAGTTGTGGCACGTAGGCTCAGTAGGTGTGGCTTAGGCTAGAGCTCAGGCTCAGTAGTTGTGGCACACGGGCTTAGTTGCTCCATGACATGTGGGATTTTCTGGGACCAGGGATTGAACCTATGTCCCCTGCATTGGCAGGTGGATTCTTAACAACTGCACCAACAGGGAAGTCCTAATATATACATTTGAATATTACTTGGTTATGAGAAAAAAGGAACTCCTTCCACTTGCTACAACTTGGATGGATTTTAGGTCATTATACTAAATGAAATAAATATACAGAGAAAAGTAAATACTGCATGGTATCACTTATAAGCGTCATCTAAAATAAAGTGAAACTCATAGAAAGAGAGAGTAGAAAAATGGTTACCAGGGGCTGGGTGGTAGGCGAAACAGGCAGATGTTGGTCAATATACAGAAATTTTCGGCTTTAAGTTAAAAATGATTGAACATTTAATGTATAAAGTGGCAGCTATAGTTGAATATATTAAGAAAATAGAACTTAAATTGTACTCACACACACAAAAATAGGTAAACATGTGAGATGATGGATGTGTAAATTAAATAGCTTGGAGGAAACTTTTCACAATGTGTATGTATATAAAATCAGCATGATATACACTTTAAATATCATGATTTATTTGTCAATTATACCCCAATAAAGCTGCAAAAAGAAAAGAAAAAGATCTGGAAGAAAAATTTCCATGTTATGACTCTATTGGGAAGTGGTATCCCGGGGAAGCAGAAAAGATTAAGTGACTTAACAATATTGAGGCCAAATATCTATGATTCTTTTCTTCATGAGTGCTACCTCCTGGAAGCTGCTTAAGCTCCAGCTTTTCTTTCTTTAATTTAGAAAGAAAAGAGGATGAGGAAGATACAAATCATTTTTCTTCTATCAGGAAAACAAGCTTAAGCAAAACTACAACAAAGTTCTAATTATGTAATGGAAAATAGCTACCCTGGATGCTAGGACATTACTGAGGTAGCACATAACTCCTCCCACAAAATCAAGGCTGTAAATGAAGAAAAGGAAGAATATACACAGGATACACAGATAAGAGTATCTGCCACAAACACAAAAATATATCTTTACATGACTTTCTGTAATATTTTTAAGAAATAAACATTTATTTGCCTAATCATGCATTCAGCATTAAGGTACAGGTTTAAAATTATTCATTTACCTTTTGAAATTAAAATGTATGAAAGATTAAAACAAAGCAAATTATTAAGAATATTAATATACTCTAGAAACATTCTCCATGGACTCTCATACTATTTAAATATTATAAGCATAAATCACCAGACTGTAGAATTCAAGGTTATTAGAATTATAAAATAAGCCTTAGATCAATGAAAGCATGTAAATGTTAAAAAATCCAGTGGAAACAACAGGAACCAGTTTAAACTCTATCCTTCAGCTATTTTTACATAAGTGCCTTGAGGGGCAGACAATTTTAACTGTAGTAGCAAGCAACAATTCTCCATTTTAATAGCAAATTACCCTTCCAAAGAAACAATAGCTTCAGAGAGATTGAATCAAATATTTCAATCGGCTGGCATGGATCACTTGTTCAGAAATATTTCCCAAAATCACATATTCCATATCCCTATTGCTCAGACCAACTGTTTCTTTTGTTTTTGTGTTTTAACATCTTTATTGGATTATAATTGCTTTACAACGGTGTCTTAGTTTCTGCTTTATAACAAAGTGAATCAGTTATACATATACATATGTCCCCATATCTCTTCCCTCTTGCATCTCCCTCCCTCCCATCCTCCCTATCCCACTCCTCTGGGTGGTCACAAAGCACTGAACTGATCTCCCTGTGCTATGCGGCTGCTTCCCACTAGCTATCTATTCTGCATTTGGTAGTGTATATATGTCCATGCCATTCTCTCACTTTCTCACAGCTTACCCTTCACCGTCCCCATATCCTCAAGACTATTCTCTAGTAGGTCTGTGTCTTTATTCCCATCTTGCACCTAGGTTCTTCATGACCATTTTATTTTCTTAGATTCCATATATATGCATTAGTGTATGATATTTGTTTTTCTCTTTCTGACTTACTTCACTCTGTATGACACACTCTAGGTCCTACCACCTCACTACAAATAACTCAATTTCATTTCTTTTTATGGCTGAGTTATATTCCATAGTATATATGTGCCACATCTTCTTTATCCATTCATCTGTTGATGGACACTTAGGTTGTTTCCATGTCCTGGCTATTGTCAATACAGCTGCAATGAACATTTTGGTACATGACTCTTTTTGAATTATGTTTTTCTCAGGGTATATGACCAAGAGTAGGATTGCTGGGTCGTATGGTAGTTCTATTTATTTTTTTAAGGAACCTTCATACTGTTCTCCATAGTGTCTATATCAATTTACATTTCCACCAACAGTGTATGAGTGTTCCCTTTTATCCACACCCTCTCCAGCATTTGTTGTTTGTAGATTTTCTGATGATGGTCATTCTTATTGGTGTGAGGTGATACCTCAATGTTGTTTTGATTTGCATTTCTCTAATGATTACTGATATTGAGTATCCTGTCATGTGTTTGTTGGCAATCTGTGTACCTTCTTTGGAGAAATGTCTCTTTAAGTCTTCTGTCCATTTTTGTACTGAGCTGTTTGTTCTTTTGATATTGAGCTGCATGAGCTGCTTGTATATTTTGGAGATTAATCCCTTGCTGGTTGCTTCATTTGCAAATATTTTCTCCCATTCTGAGGTCTGTATTTTCATCTTATTTAAGGTTTCCTTTGCTGTGCAAAAGCTCTGAAGTTTTATCAGATCCCATTTGTTTATTTTTGTTTTTATTTCCACTTCTCTAGGAGTTGGATCAAAAAGTATCTTGCTGTGATGAATGTCATAGAGTGTTCTGCTTATGTTTTCCCCTAAGAGTTTTATAGTGTCTGGCCTTACATTTAGGTCTTGAATCCATTTTTAGATTACTTTTGCCAATGGTGTTAGGTAGTGTTCTAATTTCATTCTTTTACATGTAGCTGTCCAGTTTTCCCAGGATTACTTATTGAAGAAGCTGTCTTTTCTCCACTGTATATCCTTACCTACTTTATCAAAGATAAGGTAACCATATGTGTATGGGTTTATCTCTGGGCTTTCTATCCTGTTCCATTGATCTATATTTCTGTTTTTGTGCCAGTACCATACTGTTTTGATTAATGGAGATTTGAGGTTTAGCCTGAAGTCAAGGAGCCTAATTCCTCCAGCTCCATTTATCTTTCTCAAGATTGCTTTGGCTCTTCGGGGTTTTTTGTGTTTCCATACAAATCGTGAAAATTTTTGTTCTAGTTCTGTGAAAAATGCCAGTGGTAGTTTGAGAGGGATTGCATTGAATCTGTAGATTGCTTTGGGTAGTAGAGTCATTTTCACAATGTTGATTCTTCCAATCCAAGAACATAGTATATCTCTCCATCTATTGTATCACCTTTAATTTCTTTCATCTGTGTCATAATTTTCTGCATACAGGTCTTTTCTCTCCTTAGGTAGTTTTATTCCTAGATATTTTATTTTTTGTTGCAATATTAATAGGAGTGTTTTCTAAATTTAACTTTCAGATTTTTCATCATTAGTGTATAGGAATGCTAGAGATTTCTGTGTATTAATTTTGTATCTTGCTACTTTATCAAATTTATTGATTAGCTCTAGTTTTCTGGGAGAATATTTAGGATTCTCTCTGTATAGTATCATGTCATCTGCAAACAGTGACAGCTTTAATTTTTCTTTTCCAACTTGGATTATTTTATTTCTTTTTGTTCTCTGACTGCTGTGGCTAAAACTTCCGAAACTATGTTCAGTAATAATGGTGAGAGTGGGCAACCTTGTCTTATTCCTAATCTTAGTGGAAATGGTTTAAGTTTCTCACGATTGTGGACAATGTTGACTGTGGGTTTGTCATATATGGCCTTTATTATGTTGAGGAAAGTTCATTCTATACCTAATTTCTGCAGGGTTTTTTATCATAAATGGGTGTTGAATTTTGTCAAAAAATTTCTCTGCATCTATTGAGATGATCATATGATTTTTCTCCTTCAATTTGTTAATATGGTGTATCACATTGATTGATTTGTGTATGTTGAAGAATCCTTGCATTCCTGGGAAAAACCCCACTTGATCATGGTGTATGATCTTTTTAATGTGCTAGTGGATTCTTTTTGCTAATACTTTGTTGAAGATTTTTGCATCTATGTTCATCAGTGACATTGGCCTGTAGTTTTCTTTCTTTGTGAAATCTTTGTCCAATTTTGGAATCAGGGTGATGGTGCCCTCATAGAATGAGTTTGGGAGTGCTCATTCCTCCACAATTTTTTGGAAGCGTTTGAGAAGGATGGGTGTTAGCTCTTCTCTAAATGTTTGATAGAATTCACCTCTGAAGCCATCTGGTCCTGGGCTTTTTGTTGGAAAAATTTCAATCACAGTTTCTATTTCACTGCTTGTGATTGGTCTGTTCATATTTTCTATTTTTTCCTGGTTTAGTCTCGGAAGTTGTGCATTTCTAAGAATTTGTCCATTTCTTCCAGGTTGCCCATTTTATTGGCATAGAGTTGCTTGTAGTAATCTCTCATGATCCTTTGTATTTCTGCAGTGTCAGTTGTTACTTCTACTTTTTAATTTCTAATTCTATTGATTTGAGTCTTCTCCTTTTTTTTCTTGATGAGTCTGGCTAATGGTTTATTTAATTTTGTTTATCTACTCAAAGAACCAGCTTTTAGTTTTACTGATCTTTGCTATTGTTTCCTTCCTTTCTCTTTCATTTATTTCTGATCTGATCTTTATGATTTCTTTCCTTCTGCTAACTTTAGATATTTTTTATTCTTCATTCTCTAATTGCTTTAGGTGTAAGGTTAGGTTGTTTATTTGATATGTTTCCTGTTTATTAAGGTAGAATTGTATTGCTACAAACTTCCAATTAGAACTGCTTTTGCTGCATCCCATAGGTTTTGTTTCATTGTGTTTTCATTTTCATTTGTTTCTAGGTATTTTTTGATTTCCTTTTTGATTTATTCAGTGATCTCTTGGTTATTAAGTAATGTATTGTTTAGCTTCCATGAGTTTGTAGTTTTTACATATTTTTTCCCTGTAATTGATATCTCAGCTCATAGTGTTATGGTTAGAAAAGATAGTTGATAGGATTTCAATTTTCTTAAATTTACCAAGACTTGATTTGTGACCCAAAATATGATCTATCCTTGAAAATGTTCCATGAGCAGTTGAGAATAATGTGTATTCTGTTGTTTGGATGGAATACCCTATAAATATCAATTAAATCCATACTATTTAATGCATAATTTAAAGCTTGTGTTTCCTTATTTATTTTCATTTTGGATGATCTGTCCATTGGTGAAAGTATGGTTCTAAAGTCCCCTACTATGATTGTGTTACTGTCCATTTCCCCTTTTATGGCTGTTGGTATTTGCTTTATGTATTGAAGTGCTCCTATATTGGGTGCATAAATATTTATAATTGTTTAATATTCTTTTTTGATCAATCCCTTGATCATTATATAGTGTCTTTCTTTGTCTGTTGTAATAGTCTTTATTTTAAATTCTATTTTGTCTGATATGAGAATTGCTACTCCAGCTTTCTTTTGATTTCCATTTGCATGAAATATCTTTTTCCATCCCCTCACTTTCAGTCTGTATGTGTCCCTAGGTCTGAAGTTGGTCTCTTGTAGACAGCATATATACAGGTCTTGTTTTAGTAACCATTCAGCCAGTCTGTCTTTTAGTTGGAGCATTTAATCCATTTACATTTAAGGTAATTATCGATATGTATGTTCCTATTACTATTTTCTTAGTTGTTTTGAGTTTGTAATTGTAGGTCTTTTTCTTCTCTTGTGTTTCCTGCCTAGAGATTTCCTTTAGCATATTTTGTAAAGCTGGTTTGGTAGTGCTGAATTATCTTGGCTTTTGCCTCTCAATAAAGGTTTGAATTTCTCCATCAAATCTGAATGAGATCCTTGTTGGGTACAGTAATCTTGGTTGTAGGTTTTTCTCCTTCATCAATTTAAATATGTCTTGCCACGCCCTTCTAGCTTGCATAGTTTCTGCTGAAAGATCAGCTGTTAACCTTATGGGGATTCCCTTGTGTTTTATTTCTTATTATTCCCTTGTTGCTTTTAATATTTTTTCTTTGTATTTAATTTTTGATAATTTGATTAATACATGTCTTGGCATGTTTCTCCTTGGATTTACCCTGTATGGGACTCTCTGTGATTCCTGGACTTGATTAACTATTTCCTTTCCCATATTAGGGAAGTTTTCATCTGTAATCTCTTCAAAAACTTTCTCAGTCCTTTTCTTTTTCTCTTCTTCTGGGACCTCTATAAGTCGAATGTTGGTGTGTTTAATGTTGTCCCAGAAGTCTCTGAGACTGTCCTCAATTCTTTTCTTTCTTTTTTCTTTATTGTGCTCTGCAGTAGTTATTTCCATTATTTTACCTTCCAGGTCACTTATCCATTCTTCTGCTCTAGTTATTCTGCTAATGATCCCTTCTGGATAATTTTTAATTTCATTCATTTTGTTGTTCATCACTGTTTTTTTTTTTTGCTCCTTAGTTCTTCTAGGTTCTTGTTAAACGTTTTTTGTATTTATTCTATTTCCAAGATTTTGTGTCATCTTTACTATCATTATTCTGAATTCTTTTTCAGGTAAACTGCCCTCTTCCTCTGCATTTTTTAGGTCTGGTGGGTGTTTGCCTTGCTCTTTCATCTGCTGTGTGTTTTTTTTTTTCTTCTCATTTGCCTAACTTACTGTGTTTGGGGTCTCCTTTTTGCAGGCTGCAGGTTCATAGTTTCCATTGTTTTTGGTGTCTGTCCACAGTGGCTAAGGTTGGTTCAGTGTGTTGTGTAGGCTTCCTGGTGGAGGGGACTAGTGCTTTTGTTCTGATGGATGAGGCTGGATCTTGTCTTTCTGGTGGGCAGGTCCACGTCTGGTGGTGTGTTTTGGCATGTCTGTTGCCTTATTGTTATTTTAGGCAGCCTCTGTGCTAATGGGTGAGGTTGTGTTCCTGTCTTGCTAGTTGTTTGGCATAGGGTGTCCTGCCCTGTAGCTTGCTGGTCATTGAGTGGAGCTGGGTCTTGGCTTTGAGATGGTGATCTCTGGGAGATTTTCACCATTTGATATTATGTGGAGCTGGGAGGTCTCTTGTAGACCAATGTCTTGAACTTGATTCTCCCACTTCAGTGGTACAGCCCTGATACATGGCTGGAGCACTAAGAACCTGTCCTCCACATGGCTCATAATAAAAGGGAGAAGAAACACAAAGAAAGAATGAAGAATTAAAATAAAATAAAATAAAATAAAGTGTAATAAAATAAAGTTATTAAAATAAAAAAATAAAAAATAAGTATTTAGAAAAAAAATTAAAGTGATAAAAAAAAAAATGGACAGACAGAACTCTAGGCCAAATTGTAAAAGCAAAGCTATACAGACAAAATCACACACAGAAGTATACACACTCACAAAAAGAGAAAAAGGGGGAAAAGAAAAAAATATATATATATATATCATTGCTCCCAAAGTCCCCCTCCTCAATTTCAGATGATTCGTTGTCTATTCAGGTATTCCACAGATGCAGGGTACAAGTTGATTGTGGAGATTTAATTCACTGCTCCTGAGGTTGCTGGGAGAAATTTCCCTTTCTCTTCTTTATTTGCAAAGCTCCCAGGTTATAGCTTTTTAATTGGACCTGCCTCTGTGTGTAGGTTGCCTGAGAGCGTCTGTTCTTTGCTCAGACAGGATGTTAAAGGACTGGCTGATTGGGGGCTCTGGCTCACTCAGGCAGAGGGAAGGGAGGGGTATGGATGTGGGGTGAGCCTGCGGTGGCAGAGGCTGGCATGATGTTTCACCAGCCTGAGGCTCTCCCAGGGAATTTGTCCCTGTATCACAGGATTCTGGTGGTGGTGGCCTGCACAGTCTCCCAGGAGGGGCGGTGTGGATAGTGACCTGTGCTTGCACACAGGCTTCTTGGTCGTGGCAGCAGCAGCCTTAGCATCCCATGCCCATCTTTTGTGTCTGTGCTGATATCTGCAGCTCACGCCCATCTCTGGAGCTCCTTTAAGCGGTGCTCTTAATCCCCTCTCTTTATGCACCAGGAAACAAAGAGGTAAGAAAAAGTCTCTTGCCTCTTCAGCAGCTCCAGACTTTTCCCCGGACTCCCTCCCAGCTAGCTGTGGCGCACTTGCCCGCTTCAGGCTGTGTCCACATGGCCAACCCCAGTCCTCTCTCTGTGCTCCGACCGATGCTTCAGCTCCCAGCCCCCGCCCGCCCTGGCGGGTGAGCAGACAAGCCTCTCAGGCTGTTGAGTGCTGGGCGGCACTGATTCTCTCTGTGGGAACCTCTTTGCTTTGCCCTCTGCACCCCTGTGGCTGTACTCTCCTCTGCGGCTCTGAAACTTCCCCCCGCTGCCACCCGCAGTCTCCACCCGCGGAGGGGCTTCTAGTGTGTGGAAAACTTTCCTCCTTCATGGCTCCCTCCCAGAGGTGCAGGTCCTGTCCCTATTCTTTTGTCTCTCTTGTTTCTTTTTTCTTTTGCCCCACCCAGGTACCTGGGGAGTTTCTTGCCTTTTGGGAGCTCTGAGGTCTTCTGCCAGCATTCAGTAGGTGTTCTGTAGGAGCTGTTCCACATGTACATGTATTTCTGATGTATTTGTTGAGAGGAAAGTGATTTATGCATCTTACACTTCCGCCATCTTGAACCTCCTCCAGACCAACTGTTTTTTTTTTTTTTTTCTGAAACATAGTAAAATATTTTATAATCATCTTCCCATTTCGTGATCTACATCACATATATATTTAATTTGTTATAAATATTAAGTGTATTATAATCTATTATGTTACTGTTTTTAATAGAATATATACATGCTTATAAATGATTTAAGTGTACTATAAAAGTTAAGCAATAAAACACAGCTAAGTAAAATAAAACTTTTACATTTCTTAGACTATTGTTTAAATCAGAATAACTGGCATTCAATATTTTTATATTCTTTAAATATAAAATATTTTTACATAGTAGTATTAAAAGGAATTTTTCCTCCTAAATTACCTGAAATGTATAATAAACAGAGTAGCCATGGTAACTCTTGACTGTCTTGCCAGAGGTGTTTAAGTAGCTTGAGAGAAACTACAGAAAATAATTTGTTTAAGAAAAAAGTTTTAAGCACTTTTTATTAAAATTTTATCATCATGTATTTGGGGCAATTATGATTTCAAGAAAAGGCACATTTCTGGGGGGAAAGCCAAACTAAACTTCATGCATCCCAAACTTAATGCTGAATATTAGTGGTTCATTTTTACAGCACATTTATGTTCTGTTTCCTTGTTTGCCCATTTAAGGTTAATCTTGAGAATTAGACAAAGCCTGTTTTAAATAAACAACATTATTATTTTACTTTACCATGATTTTTTAAAATCTTTTCTTAAATGTGCTTCTCTTCTAATGAGTGCCAGTGTGTCATTTGTTATTTTCTCCAAAAAAAAAAAAAAAAAAAAAAATAAAAATATAAAAAAAAAAAAAAATATATATATATATATATATATACATTGTTTAATTTTTCATTAACTCTTGGAAAAATTTTTCATTATCCATTTTTTAGATATAATATTCTGAATTATATTCAGTTAGTATTCATCTGACAATATAATGTTTTAAATTGAGAATACCTCAACAGTTTTCTACTGCAAATGATTCTCTAAAGGACATGTTTTATGAAATAAGCATTTAGTCATTTCTTTTGTGATTACAAGAATCTGTGCTTATTTCATCAATATAATTCTGAAGAGTTTTGTGGATTTAGGATACTCAGAACATATACATCTTTGCATATATTTAAACGTAGATTTACTGATGTCATTGTTTTGAATGTTTAAAGTTGTAAGTAAAGTAGAGTTAGCTCTAGAACAACACGAGTTTGAACTGCTTGGGTCCACTTATGAGTGAATATTTTTCAACCGTAAATGATGTAATATTACATAATTTGAGGTTGGTTGAATCTGAGGATTCAGAATTGCATATAGGGAGGAACTGCATATATACAGGACTGACTGTAACTTACATGCAGATTTTTGGTTGGGAGTGAAGTGTCACTGCCACTAATACTGATATTGTTCAGTGGCCTACTGTATTTATATTTATGACAAGTTGTTTAAAATGAAAACAGTGTTTACCTACGAAGTCAAAAAAAAAAGGTAAATTAAGATCCTATATTGTCTTCAATTGCAAAGAAAAATATTCCCTTTGAAATTTGACTTTCATTATTTCCAGTTTTTTCAACACATAAGAGAAAATAGTCACTGGAGTTTGCAATACCATTTGGTGACTTGTTGTCTATTGGCAAAAGGAGTAAATATGAAAAATATTTCTGTCCTCATTTGTGATCTTCCCATTTTATTCTGACATAAAACAGTGTCTTTTTAATGAAGCATAGTTGATTTGACAATATTATATAAGTTTCTGGTGTGCAGCATAGTGATTTAATATTTTTGTTACAAAATAATTGCTATATTTTCCTATGCTGTACAATATATACCGTTTGCTTATCTATTTTATGCATATGCATACCCTTATCTTCCCTTCCTTTCCTATCCCCATAGATATCCAACAGATGTTTTCTGTATCTGTGAAACTATTTCTGTTCTGTTGTATACATTTGTTTTTTTTTTTTTTTTTAGATTATGTAAGTGATAATATGTAGTATTTATCTTTCTCTGACTAACTTCACTAAGCATAATATTCTTTAGGTCCATCCACATTGTTGCAAATGACAGAATTCCATTCTTTTTTATGGCTGAGTAATATTCCAGTGTGTGTGTATTTGTATTATATATATATATATATATATATATATATATATATATATATATATATACACACACACACACACACTGCATCTTCTTTTGGTCGTTCATCTGTTGATGAACACTTGGGTTGCTTCCGTATCTTAGCTACTGTAAATGATGCTGCTATGACCATGTGGGTGTATTTATCTTTTTGAATTAGTGTTTTCAGTTTTTTTGATATATATACTCCAGAGTAGAATTACTAGATCATATGGTTGTTCTACTTTAGTTTTTTGAGGAAACTCCATGCTGTTTTCCATAGTGACTGCACCAAATTACATCCCCACCAAAAAGGTACAAGGGTTCCATTTTCTCTGCATCCTTGCCATTGTAATTTTGATTTGTGTTTCTCTAATAATGATGTTGAACATTTTTTATGTGCCTGTTACCCATCTATATGTCTTCTTTGGAAAAATGCATACTCAGGTCTTCTGCCCAGTTTTAAAAATTGGGTTGTTTGTTTTTTTGATACTGAATTGTATGAGCTGTTTATATATTTTGGATATAAACACTTGTCAGTCATACGATTTGCAAATATTTTCTCCTATTCAGTACATTGCCTTCTCATTTTGTCAATGGTTTCCTTTGATGTGCAAAAGTTTTAGTTTAAATTAGGTCATGTTTGCTTTTGCTTTTATTTGTTTTGCCTGGGGAGACAGATCCAAATAATATTGCTATGATTTATGTCAGAGTGTTCTGCCTATGGTCTCTTCTAGGATTTTAATGTTTACAGGTCTTATATTTAGGTTTTTAATCCATTTTGAGCTTATTTTAGTGTATAATGTGGGGAAATGTTCTAGTCTCATTCTTCTATATATAGTTGTCCAGTTTTACCAGCAGCACTTATAGAAGAGACTGTCTTTTCTCCATTGTATATTCTTGCTTCCTTTGTTGGAGATTGACTATAGGTGCATGGGATTATATCTGAGGTCACTATTCTGTTTCATTAATCAGTGTGTCTTTTTTGGGGCCAGTGCCATACTGTTTTGATTACTGTATCTTTGTAGTATATTCTGAAGTCAAGTAATGTAATACCTCTGGGCTTTGTTCTTTTTTTTTATTTTTATTTTTTTATAATTGCTTTGGCAATTCCAGGTTTTTTGGGTTCCATATAATTTTAGGATATTTTTGTTCTAGATCCCTGAAAAATGTCATGGGATTGTATAAAATGTGTAAATTGCTTTGGGTGATATGGACATTTTAATAATATTAATTATTTCAATTAAGCACATGGGATATATTTCCATTTATTTGTATCATCTTCAATTTCCTTTATCAATGTTTTATAGGTTTCACAGTACAGTCCTTTTATCTCCTTGGTTAAGTTTATTCCTAGGTATCTTATTCTTTTTTATGTGTTTTTAAATGTAATTTGTATTTGTTTTTTGTTTTTCTGATAGCTCATTTACTAGTGTATAGAAAAGCAACAGATTTCTGCATATTAATTTTGTATCCTGCAACATTAATGAATTTATTTATTAGTTTAGTTTAGTTTTGTTTTCTGTAGAGACTTCAGGGTTTTCTATATGTACTATCATGTCATCTGTAGGTAGTGACAGTTTTACTTCTTCCCTTCCAATTTGGATGACTTTTATTTCTTTTCCTTATTTTATTGCTGTGGAAAGGACTTCTAATACTATGTTAAAAAGAAGTGGCAAGATTGGGCATCCTTGTCTTGTTCCTGATTTTACAGGAAAGGTTTTCTACTTTTCACCATTGAATATGATGTTAGCTGTGAGTTTGTCATAAATGGTCTTTATTATCTTAGGATATGTTCCCTCTATACTAACTCTGATGAGCTTTTTTCATGAGTATATGTTGAATGTTGTAAAAAAATAATTTTTCCTGTATATATTGAGATGATTATATGTGATTTTTATACTTCCTTTCATTAATGTGGTATATCACATTGATTGTTTTCTGAATACTGAGCCATCCTTTCATCCAGTTGATCACAGTGTACAATCCTTTTATGTGCTGTTGGATTTGGCTTGCTAATATTTTGTTGAAGATTTTTGTATCTATATTCAACAAAGTTATTGGCCTGTAATTTTATTTTTCTCTTTTGTCTCTGTCTGTTTTTTGTTTCATATGACTTCATAAAATGAATATGGGAGTGTTCCATCTGCTTCAATTTTTTGGAATAGTTTATAATAATAGGTATTAACTCTATTTTACATGTATGGTAGAGTTTCCATATGAAGTTGTCAAGTCCTGGACTTTTGTTTGCTGGGAGAGTTTTTATTACAAATTCAAATTCACTACTAGTAACTGGTCTGTTCAGCTTATCTATCTCTTCCTGATTCAGTTTTTGCATGTTGTATGTTTCTAAAAATATGATAGTTATGTACTTGTTACCATTTCATTACTTGTTTTCCTGTTGTTTTTGTAGTTAATTTCTTCTTCTTTTTGTTTCTTCCCTTGTGGTTTGATGGATTTTTGGTAATAGCTTGTGTTCCTTTCTCTCTAATTTTTGTGTATCTAATGTAAGTTTTTGATTTGTGGATACCATGGAGTTCATATATGTTGATCTATTACTATTTCTACTTGTTTTACACTGGTAGTCATTTAATTCAAAAACATTTTCTCCTTCATTTTGTGTTTTGATGTCATATTTTACATTTTGTGTGTAACCTTTCACCATTTATTGCAGTTAAAGTTGCTTGTACAATTTTTTTATGTCTTTTAATCTTCATACTAACTTATTTAAGTGGGCAATCCCTACTATTGGAATTTTTCCCTCCATAGATTCTTCCTTCTTTTTATAGCCTTTTCTTTTCCTCTTAGAAAAGACCACTAGCCTTTCTTCTAAGGTATATGATGTTGTTTTTCACTTGCTGTCTTTAGCATATTCTCTTTATATTTAAATTTTGTCATTTTATGATAATATTTCTTGTTGTGGATCTGTTTTGCTTCACCTTGTTTGGGACCCTCTGTAATTTCCATACCTGGATATCTGTTTTCTTCTTCAGGTTTGGGAAGTTTACATCCATAACTTTATCAAGTACATTTTCAACTGTCTTCTCTCTCTCTTCTCCTCTGGGACCCCTATAATGTGAATGTTGATACAACTGATGTTATCCCAGAGCTCTCTTAAACTGCTCTAATTTTTTAATTTGTTTTTCTTTTTGCTCTTCTGATTAGGATATTTCCATTATTATACCTTCTAGATCACTTATGCATTCTTCTGTATCACCCAGTCTGCTATTAATTCCATCTAGTGTGTTTTTTAATTCTGTTATTGTATTATTCAGTTCTGACTGGTAACTTTTTTTTTTTTTTTGGCTGTACACGGGCCTCTCACTGTTGTGGCCTCTCCCGTTGCGGAGCACAGGCTCCGGATGCACAGGCCCAGCGGCCATGGCTCACGGGCCTAGCTGCTCCGCGGCATGTGGGATCTTCCCGGACCAGGGCACGAACCCGTGTCCCCTGCATTGGCAGGCGGACTCTCAACCACTGCACCACCAGGGAAGCCCAACTTTTTAATATTTTATAGTTTCTTATTAAAATTCTCACTGTGTTCATCTATTCTTTACTCTAATTCAGTTAGCATTCTTATTACTAATGTTTTGAATTATTTGCCTGGTAAATCATTTATTTCTGTGTCATTATTTATTCTTTCAGGGATTTTCTCTTCCTCTTTCAATTAAGATTAGTTCATCTGTCTTCTCATTTTGCTTAACTTTCTTTGTCTGTATGAATTCAGGTGAAATACATACCTATGGTAGTGTTGATGTGGTGTCCTTATGTGGGAGCTTCTATATACAGTCTGCATGTGACCAATGCCTTTGATGGTAGAGCTGGATTTGATGTGAACACAAGTCATGCCTTTCCTCAGGGTGTACTGGCAGCTATCACCTCGGTAGGTGGTGGGGCTGGAGATGGAGGGGCTAGAGCTGGAGCCAGGTACGAGGTGGGGCTTTCCCTTTGTTTACTGGGGTCACTGACATATTGGGAGTGGGATTAGATCCCAAGTTGCTGGAACAGAAACCCTGAGGGTCGGGTCTGACTTGGTTCTGTTCCCTTTAAGTGTAAGCTTTCCCCTCTCTTAGCACTGGTACCCTTGCCCTGGAGAGGAGAACTTTGGAGCAAGAGGCTCTTATGTGAGCTTTTGGCTTCTGTTGAGGTGCAGGTTGTGGTGGAATGGCTGCAGATAGAGGTCTGGGCTAACCAGACCCTCCTCAGGAGCAGCTTTGTGTCTGAGTCTCCTTTATTCCTCATTGTCAATTATACCTCTCAGCCTGTTGTGTAATGGATCCACATGGCACATGGGGCTCACATGGGCTCTCAGTGTGTATGGGGGACATGGGATGTTGCAGTCCAGGCTCCATCCATCAGAGATCGAAACTGCTTGATGAGCTGCTTGTGTAAGCTCTAGCAATGGCTGTCCCTGCCTTGCTCAGACAGCATCCTGGGTTCAGTTTGCCTTTGCATTCCACAACTGACCTCCCTCCCAGTTGTGGCAGCACTCACTAAAATGTGGAGCTTCAACATGAAGTAAGCATGGCTGGAGTGTTTGCTTGACTCAAGCTGGAGAGTGCACCAGAGTGGCTGAAGAAAACCAGGCAGCCACACAAGTTATCGTCAATCTGCTCTCTCTGCCCTGCCTTAAGAACAAGCCAGCACATGTGTGCTCCTCTTGAGTGAAGTCCAGGCTTCCCACAGCCCTCCTGTTAGGTCCAGCAGCCTTCAACTAGCCAAGGGGGTTTGTCTTGCATGTTCATGACACCAGGGCTAGGACACCCAATATGTGGCTGAGACTACTCAATCTCCAGGGAGAGTCTTCTTCTGTGTAATCTCCCCTTTCCTCTGAGTCCTCTCCCAGGGACATGGATCCTGACCTGATCACTTCTCTTTCTTTCCTACTTGATTCCATGTAGAGCTTTCTTGCAGCCTTGGCTGTGAAAGAATCTTTTGGCCAATTTCCAGTTAGTTTTCCGTGACGATTGTTTTACATGTAGATGTATTTTTGATGTATTTGTGAGGGGAGTGACTTCCACATCTCCTACTTGATCAATCTTGACTGATCTCCCTACAGTTTTTTTTTTTTTTTTTTTTTTTTTTTTTTTTTTTTTTGCAGCTGGCACGAAAATAGTTTATTGGGGGAGCCCCAGAAAGGGAAAGGGATCGGGGGGAAAGGGCTGGAATGTGGAGACTCTGCCCTATTCTCTTCAGGAACTAGAGCAAATGGGGAGCTGTCAGACAGTACCTGGGGTGCCAAAACAAGTCAATAGGGAAA
>NW_006785667.1:314620-362813 GCF_000442215.2 Lipotes vexillifer
GCAGCACGTGGGCTCAGTAGTTGTGACTCACAGGCTCTAGAGCGCAGGCTCAGTAGTTGTGGCGCACGGGCTTAGTTGCTCTGTGGCATGTGGGATCTTCCAGATGAGTGCGCGAACCCGTGCCCCCTGCATTGGCAGGCGAACTCTCAACCACTGCACCACCAGGGAAGCCCCAGTTTTTGTTTTTGAAAATAAGTGAGAAAAATTTTAATTTTGACTGTTCTTACAGTTGATATAATCTTCTTGTAAATTATCCTTGAGTATCAATGATGATGGTTGGTGATGTTTACTTAAATATTAGATACCATCCAGTATATGTTTACATGCATAGCATAGCAATTAAGTTTATTAGGGATGGCAAAACATTTCTCAGCTTCAAATTCTGGTTCCACTCTTTAGCTGTGTGACCCTAGACAAATTGCCTGGCATCTCTGTATCCTTGGTTCCTTATCAGTAAAATTGGGATATTAAATAGGCTTGCCTCATAGAATTATTGTAAAAGTTAAATGAACTAATCAGTGGGAAATATTTAGAACAATTCCTGGCATCTATCATGCTGAAATCATTCATGGATATTAGCTATTATTGTGCACTTATGGAGTAGACCATTTATTTACCCTTTGACTAAATTACTACTAAACATTTGATGATTGATATTAGTGCCTTTTTACATGTTTTTATATTCCATAATTTAATGATGCTTGTATTTGAATGAATTGTAAGACACTTTTTGTGCAGTGTCTTTTGAGTTCATTCTGCTTTAGTTGGCACAGCTGTTATCATTTACATATTAAATCCACCACAATTCATTTTTTTTTACCAGCTTTATTGTAATTCCAAAAGCAAATACTGACACTGAAATCTTGTGACACTAACATGCTAAAAATTTTCTAACCATAAAATCTATATTTATATCTTTAAGTTTGCCTCCAAATAAAACACAGTATTAAAGTAAAATCTCATTGCATACTCTCTCATTATTCTGAAAATGTTACAGAAAGTTCACTCTTAAAAAAATATTCTTGGAGGAACTTCTGCTTTGAATTTTTTGTACAATTCCATAAGTCTGCTTGATTTTGTTTGTACACTAAGATGTTCAGATTATATAAACAGCTAACTTGTGTATTCTGCACTTCATTAAAAGCAAATTGTCAACACACAGCTGACACAGCAGTTCTCATCTAACAACTCAAAATAATTAATCGTTTTTTTTTTGTTTTTTTTTTTTGTGGTACATGGGCCTCTCACTGTTGTGGCTTCTCCCGTTGTGGAACACAGACTCTGGATGTGCAGACTCAGACGCCATGGCTTATGGGCACAGACGCTCTGCGGCATGTGGGATCTTCCCACACTGGGGCATGAACCCATGTCCCTTGCATCGGCAGGTGGACTCTGAACCACTGCACCACCAGGGAAGCCCTAATTAATCTTTTTGATACATAATTTTGATTACTTTGGTAATACACTTACCTTATATAAGAATTTTCATAATTATTGAAGTGATTTAGACATTTCACTTTTGTCTCATATATTTAAGCCCAAATTTAAATATTTTAAAAATTATAACATTAATAAAAGAGAAAACTATTTACAAGAAAATAAGTTGAAAAATAAAAGTGATCATTTATAATTTTTATAGAAATATAACAATTACTTAATGAGGTATAATAATCTACACAATTTTTAATGAGATGATTTCTGTAAATCTCTCTATATATGGTTTTCACTTCCCTTAAAGAAAGCAAGGAAGGACATCTTTTGTTATAATAAAGTTTTAAGAGCTGAGGGAAAGATAGTTTCACTATATACATTCTGCATAGTGGAGTAATCCTATATAAATTCATAATTATCTTCTCTTAACTACTGTGGCATAAAATAGCAGAAGGGTATATGGCTAATAAGCTCGTGCATATTAATGTGAAATTCATGACTAATGTTGCATTCGCTATTTCATCATAACTTTATTAGCCAGTATCTGCCTTTCAGTCAAAATTATATACATGGAGTAAATCCTTTATTCTCACATAGAGTATTCTCAAAAGGAAGATGTCTTTTGTACAAATAATCTACAATTTTGTTTTCACTCTATAACTAAAAATGAAAATCATCCTAAGTATTTGTGTCCTTTATCTGCTCCTACTTTCTTCCCCACAAAATCCATTTTATAAATTCATCTCTGAAAAATCCTCATTTCAAATCCTGTAAGTTAAAATTCTCTATATCTTAAGAATCAAATCCAAATTCTTTCCAATGATAGTCACAGATTTCTAAAATTTTTATTTTCTTCCTATCCATCAGACCAAAGGTTCTGTCAAACTTCAGCTATCTGAGAATTACCTAGAGGGCTTGCAAAACACAAATGTCTGATATCTCTTTCAGAATTTCTGATTCAGTAGGTCTAGGACAAGGCCTGATAATATACATTTCTATCAGGTTTCCAGATAATATTGTTGTTCTGGGACCAACCTTTGAGAACAGCTGCTCTAAACCAACTGACTTACAACCACTCTCTCCTGAATGTCCATATTTAACACTCGCTTGGCTCTAAATGACATTAAAAAATTAAAAGCATCTTTTCATGTATGTGTTACATATCTCTACCTAAATTTTCAGTGTTGTAATACCGGGCCAACATTGTAAATATCTCTTATCATTAGGGCCACAGAGTAAACCATACACATACTAGAGAAGTAGAAAAAAAATTTTTTTCTATTCCTACTAATGGAGGTGATTGTTGAGTTATTTAAAAATATCTGTAGCAGGAGTTCCAGCTGCTGCCACTGACAAAGGATGGTCCTAAGGGGTCTTGGAGTCTGACTGGGCCAGTGAGAACTCCACCTGCATCACAAATGTGAGGGGAGCACATGAGCCAGGATGATGGCCAGAGGGGAAGGACCTTCAAGATGGTGGAAGAGTAAGACATGGAGATCAACTTCCTCCCAACTAATACATCTAAAATGCATCTACATGTGGAACAACTCCTACAGAACACCTACTGAATGTTGGCAGTAGACCTCAGACTGTGCAAACAGCAAGGAATTCCCCCAAATACCTGGCCATATGGTTGACAGGGTCTTGGTGCTCTGACCGGGTGTCAGGCCTGAGCCTCGGAGGTGGGAGAGCCGATTTCAGGACATTGGACCACCAGAGACCTCCCAGGCCCAAGTAATATCACCTGGCAAGAGCTCTTCCAGAGATCTCCATCTCAACGCTAAGACCCAGTTCCACTTGATGACCAGCAAGCTACACTGCTGGACACCCCAAGCCAAACAACTACCAAGACAGGAACACAAACCCACCCATTAGCAGAGAGACTGTCTAAAATCATACTAAGTTCACAGACACCTCAAAATACACCACTGGATGCCGACCTGCCCACCAGAAAGACAAGATGCAACCTAATCCACCAGATCACAGACACCAGTTCCTGCCACCAGGAAGCCAACACAACCCACTGTACCAAGCTTATTCACTGGGGGAAGACACCAAAAACAACAAGAACTATGAACCTGCAGCCTGTGAAAAAGAGACCACAAACACAGTAAGTTAAGCAAAATGAGAAGACAGAGAAAAACACAGCAGATGAAGGAGCAAGATAAAAACCCAAGAGACCAAAGAAATGAAGAGGAAATAGGCAGTCTACCTGATAAAGAATTCAGAGTAATGATAATAAACATGATCCAAAATATTTAAAGTAGAATGGAAAAAATACAATAAATATTTAACAAGGACCTTGAAGAACGAAAGAGCAAACAAAAAATGATGAACAACAAAATAAATGAAATTAAACATTCTAGAAGGAATCAATAGCAGAATAACTGAGGCAGAAGATTGGATAAGTGACCTGGAAGATAAAATAGTGGAAATAACTGCCACAGAGCAGAATAAAGAAAAAAGAATGAAAAGAATTGAGGACAATCTCAGAGACCTCTGGGAAAACATTAAATGCACCAACATTCAAATTATAGGGGTCCCAGATGAAGAAGAGGATAAAGGAAATGAAAAATATTTGAAAAGATTATAGTTGAAAACTTCCCTAATAAGGAAAAGGAAATATTCAATCAAGTACAGGAAGCACAGAGAGTCTCACACAGGATAAATCCAGGAGAAACATGCCAAGACACTTATTAATCAATATATCAAAAATTAAATACAAAGAAAAAATATTAAAAAAAACAGCAAGGGAAAAGTAACAAATAGCATACAAGGGAATCCCCATGTTAACAGCTGATCTTTCAGCAGAAACTCTGCAAGCCAGAAGGGAGTGGCAGGGTATATATAAAGTGATGAAAGAGAAATAGTTACAACCAAGATTACTCTGCCCAGCAAGGATCTCATTCAGGTTCAACAGAGAACTTAAAATCTTTACAGACAAGCAAAAGCTAAGAGAATTCAGCAATTCCAAACCAGCTTTAAAACAAATGCTAAAGGAAATTTGTTAGGCAGGAAACACAAGGGAAGGAAAAGACCTACATTAACAAACCCAGAACAATTAAGAGAATGGTAATAGGAACATACATATCAATAATTCCCTTAAATGTAAGTGGATTAAATTATCTAACCAAAAGACATACAGTGGCTGAATGGATAGAAAAACAAGACCCATATATATGCTGCCTTCAAGAAACCCACTTCAGACCCAGGGACACATACAGACTGAAAGTGAGGGAATGGAAAAATATATTCCATGATAAGGAGAATCGAAATAAAGCTGTAGTAGCAATTCTAATATCAGACAAAATATACTTTAAACTAAAGACTATTGCAAGAGGCAAAGAAGCACACTGTATAATGATCAATGGATCAATTCAAGAAGAAGATATAACAATAGTAAATATTTATGCACCCAACATAAGAACAACTCAATACATAAGGAAAATGCTAACAGCCAAAAAAGGGGATATTGACAGTAACACAATAATAGTAGGGGACTTAAACACCCCACTTTCACCAATGGACAGATCATCTGAAAGCAAAATAAATAAGGAAACATAAGCTATAAATGATACATTAAACAAGATGGACTTATTTGATATTTATAGGACATTCCATCCAAAAATAACAGAATACACTTTCTTCTTAAGTGCTCATGGAACATTCTCTAGAATACATCACATATTGGGTCAGATATCAAACCTTGGTACATTTAAGAAAACTGAAATCATATCAAGTATTTTTTCGACCACACTATAAGACTAGATATCATTAAAGGGAAAAAATAACTGTAAAAAATACAAACACATGGAGGTTAAAAAATATGCTACTAAATAACCAAGAGATCACTGAAGAAATCAAAGAGGAAATCAAGAAACACCTAGAAAAAAATGATAATGAAAACACAATTTTCCAAAACCTATGAGATGCAGCAAAAACAGTTCTAAGAGGGAACATTATAGCAATACAATCCTACCTACAGAAACAAGAAAAATCTCAAATAAACAACCAAACCCTACACCTAAAGCAATTGGAGAAACAAGAACAAAACCCTAAAAGTTAGCTGAAGGAAAGAAATCATAAAGATCACAACAGAAATAAATGAAAAAGAAATGAAGGAAATAATAGCAAAGATCAATAAAACTAAAAGCTGGTTCTTTGAGGAGATTAACAAAATGGATAAACCATTAGCCAGACTCGTCAAGAAAAAAAGGATGAAGACTCAAATGAACAGAATTAGAAATGAAAATGGGGAAGTAATAACTGACACTTCAGAAATACACAGGATCATGAGAGATTACTACAAGCAACTATATACCAATAAAATAGACAACCTGGAAGGAATGGCCAAATTATTAGAAAAACACAACCTTCTGAGACTGAACCAGGAAGAAATAGAAAATAGAAACAGACCAATCACATGAACGAAAATTGAAACTGTGATTAAAAATCTTCCAAAACACAAAAACCCAGGATCAGATATCTTCACAGGCTAATTCTATCAAATATTTACAGAAGAGCTAACACCTATCCTTCTCAAACTCTTCCAAAATATAGCAGAGGGAAGAACACACCCAAACTCATTCTAGGAGGCCACCATCACCATGACACCAAAACAGACAAAGATGTCACAAAAAGAGAAAACTACAGGCCAATATCACTGATGAATATTCATGCAAAAATCCTCAACAAAATAGTAGCAAACAGAATCCTGCAACACATTGGAAGGATCATACACCATGACCAAGTGGGATTTATCCCAGAAATGCAAGGATTGTTCCATATACACAAATCAATCAATGTGATACACCATATTAACAAATTGAAGGAGAAAACACATATGATAACCTCAATAAATGCTGTAAAAGCTTTTGACAAAATTCACACCCACTTATGATAAAAACTCTCCAGAAACTAGGCATAGGGGGAACTTTACCACAACAAAATAAAGGCCATATATGAAAAACCCACAGCCAACATCTTTGTCGTTTTTGAAAACTGAAACCATTTCCACTAAGATCAGGAACAAGATATGTTTGCTCACTCACACCACTATTATTCAACATAGATTTGGTAGTTTTAGCCACGGCAATCAGAGAAGAAAAAGAAATAAAAGGAATCCAAATTGGAAAACAAGAAGTAAAGCTGTCACTGTATGCAGATGACATGATACTCTACACAGAGAATCCTAAAGATGCTACCAGAAAACTAGTAGAGTCAATCAATGAATTTGGTAAAGTAGCAGGACACAAAATTAATGCACAGAAATCACTTGCATTCTTATACTTTAATGATGAAATATCTGAAAGAGAAATTAAGGAAGCACTCCCATTTAACGTTGCAACAAAAAGAATATACTACCTAAGAATAAACGCTACATAGGGAGGCAAAGGACCTGTATGCAGAAAACTATGACACTGATGAAACAAATTAAAGATGATACAAACAGTTGGAGAGATATACCATGTTCTTGGATTAGAAGAATCAACATTGTGAAAATGACAATACTACCCAAAGCAATCTACAGATTCAATTCAATCCCTATCAGACTACCAATGGCATTTTTCACAGAACTAGAACAAAAAATTTCACAATTTGTATGGAAACACAAAAGACCCAGAATAGCCAACTCAATCTTGATAAAGAAAAACAGAGCTGGAGGAATCAGGCTCCCTGACTTCAGACTATACTACAAAGCTACAGTAATCAAGACATTATGATACTTGCACAAAAACAGAAATATAGATCAGTGGAACAGGATAGAAAGCCCAGAGATAAACTCACATACATATGGTCATCCTATCTTTTTTTTTTTTTTGCGTTATGCGGGCCTCTCACTGTTGTGGCCTCTCCCATTTGCGGAGCACAGGCTCCGGACGCGCAGGCCCAGCGGCCATGGCTCACGGGCCCAGCCGCTCCGCGGCATGTGGGATCCTCCCGAAACGGGGCACGAACCCGCGTCTCCTGCATCGGCAGGCAGACTCTCAAGCACTGCGCCACCAGGGAAGCCCTGGTCATCCTATCTTTGATAAAGGAAGCAAGAGTACACAATGGAGAAAAGACAACCTCTTCAATAAGTAGTCCTGGGAAAACTGGACTGCTACATGTAAAAGAATGAAATTAGAACACTCTATAACACCATACACAAAAATAACCTCAAAATGGATTAAAGACCAAAATGTAAGTCCAGACACTATAAATCTCTTAGAAGAAAACTTAGGCTAAACACTTTATGACATAAATCACAAAAAGACCCTTTTTGACCTACCTTCTAGAGAAATGGAAACAGACACAAAAATAAATGGGACCTAATGAAACTTAAAAGCTTTTGCTCAGCAAAGGAAACCATAAACAAGATGAAAAGCCAACCCTTAGAATGGGTGAAAATATGTGCAAATGAAGCAAATGACAAAGGATTAATCTCCAAAATGTATAAGCAGCTCATGTAGCTCAATATCAAAAAAACAAAAAACCCAATCCAAAAGTGGGCTGAAGACCTAAATAGACATTTCTCTGAAGAGGACATACAGATTGCCTTAACACATGAAATGATGCTCAGCATCACTAATCATTAGAGAAATTCTAGTCAAAACTACATTGAGATATCATCTCACACAAGTCGCAATGGGCATCATCAAAAATTCTACAAACAATAAATGCTGGAGAGGGTGTGGTGAAAAAGGAACTCTTGTGCATCATTGGTGAGAATGTAAATTGATAGCCACTATGGAGAACAGTATGGAAGTTCCTTAAAATCTAAAAATAGAACTACCATATGACCCAGCAAACCCACTACTGGGCATATACCCTGAGAACACCATAATTCAATAAGAGTCATGTATCAAAAAATTCATTGCAGCACTATTTACAATAGCCAGGACATGGAAGCAACCTAAGTGTCCATTGACAGATGAATGGATGAAGAAGATGTGGCACATATATACTATGGAATATTACTCAGCCATAAAAAGAAATGAAATTGAGTTATTTGTAGAGAGATGGATGGACCTGGAATCTGTCATACAGAGTGAAGTAAGTCAGAAACAGGAAAACAAATGCTGTATACTAACACATATATATGGAATCTAAAAAAAAAAAAAAAAGTTTTTGAAGAAGCTTGGTGCAGGACAGGCATAAAGATACAGATATAGAGAATGGACTTGAGGACATGGGGAGGGGGAAGTATAAGCTGGGACGAAGTGAGAGAGTGGCATGGACATATATACACTACCAAATGTAAAATAGATAGCTAGTGTGAAGCAGCTGCATACACAGGGAGATCACCTTGGTGCTTTGTGACCACCTAGAGGGGTGGGATAGGGAGGGTGGGAGGGAGACGCAAGAGAGAGGAGATATGGGTATATATGTATATGTATAGCTGATTCACTGTGCTATAAAGCAGAAAGTAACACACCATTGTAAAGCAATTATACCCCAATAAAGATGTTAAAAAAAATCTGTAATGAAAATTTAAATCATTCTGCTTTTTTTAGTTTGTTAATATGTTGAATTATTTTTAAATGACTATTTAAGAATGCTTTCTAGAATATTATATTCATTCCTAAAATCAATGAGAACTTAATCGTTTTTATTCTTTTCTGCTTTTTATTGTAAAATTGATGCTCTTAGTAGCTCTTTTATGTATAAAACACCCTAATATCTGTGAAAAGCTGTGAGAACTTTAAAGTCATTTGGACATCACAACTTCCTCTTCCAGGCAGGGGATAATGAAACCAAGTAGTATTTTTATTTATTTGTTTACATCATCTTTCTGAAAAATGTCTTCTCTATTATGAAGGTCTATATAGTACTTGAGTATCAGTTTTGAGACTATTTAAATATGTAGGTTCTTAATGTAGACTATATGCTGGAATGAAAAGAAAGGGACATCAATAAAAAGAAACATCATCTCCCTTTCTTCATTGACTTAATGCATGATTTTGGTGAAGTCAACTGATTCTTCAGGTGAACGGACTTATTTTGAAAAATAAGATGGAGGCTGAATTTCACACTAAGTTAACAGTACTAATTAAATATTAACAATTTTAGAACAACCTTAACAAAGTGTGAAAAGTGAGGTAGGGCAATTTTCATGGCCTTGTTAACATTTTCCCACCAATATTGATTCATGAAGACCATTGTTTTGTCAGTAGATCAATGTTTTAATGCATGCACAATGGCGAGGAGTGGGAAATTTAGAGTCTCCAGTAGAACTGAATTGTTATTTGATCCAAACCAGAGCTTTCTTTTTTTACCAAACCAACAATTGTTAAACTTCCAATCTTGTTTTTCCTTTTCAGAGACCAAAACTGGACTTTTTAGCCAGTTTTTCTAAGTTATCACTTGGAGAAATAACCAACAATAGGGCTTTGGCTGTGACTGTTTCCTTTAGGGACAGCAGTCCTTGTGGAAATACCAGCAATGTGATTTCCCCTAGTTAACAGAGAGTCAAGTTTAAAATGCCCCAGAATCGTTTTAATAGCTAAAGCAACAGGCAACAGTATTGCATAAAATAATTCTGAACAATCCTGAACATAGTTTTGTTTTTGTTTTGCTGGAATTAAGAGAGCATGTTGCTTCCACAGCATTCCAAAATCATGAATTACTTTTAAAGCATATCCATTATAAATATAAATATTGATGGTTTTGCCACTGGCTTAAGTAAAAGCCTGTGTAAGAGCCTATAGTTCAGACCCTTACAATAACCACAGGTAAAGATGCTGTACCAACAACATCAAAAGAATTGCAATAGCATACCCAGCACAATATTTGGCATTGTCACCTTTTAAATAAGAACCATTAGCGAACCATGAAAAGTCAGCTTATCCAAATGAATTTCCTGTAGATCTTGACAAAAAGTCAGGATGTGATCCATCAGCATTATTCAGTTGTGAGGGACTTCTTTGGTGATGGGGGAGAGGTGGGTAGTTGGGTTAAGGCAACTATAATGCAAAAGAATTATGTGAGGAGTAGTCAACAAAAAGACTTCATAGGAGATGAGGGAGCTGGCTGAGATGCTAAGAGTGATTGAGAATTCAGGAGAGTTTTTACTTCATGAGATACAAAATAAGTTAAAAGGAATTCCACAAGGGTTCTCTTGGTGGCCTTAACCAAAAGGGCACTGGCTATAACATCACTAAGGCAAGGGGAATATCACTGGACCACAGGGTCCAGTTGCTGGCTATAATAACCTATTTGTCTATAATGGTCCCTGTGTTTTGGGGTAAGCATCCCAAAGTCATTCTCTTCCTTTTTGTATACAAAAAGGAAAAATGTAATCTAATAAATGGGAAGCCCAAGAGCAGGTAGGTTCATCAAACTCTCCTGTAAGACCTTAAAATCTATGTCACCTGTCTTTTCCCATAAAGTTGCATCAAGGTTGTCGTTGTTTTGTAAACATACAAAGGTTTGGTCATAAGACAGAAGTTTGGAATCCAATTTTAGCAACCATCTATAGCCCAGAAAAACCTGACATTTCATGTTTGGTGTTTTGGTAAACTTAGGACACAATGAAGCTTATATGTTTCTGGGTGTAACACTTTTTCTAATATCAGATGCCCTAAATATCAAACGTGGGTTCCGGAAAACTGTAATTATTCTTTGGTGACCCTATGTCCCTTTTTTTTTTTTTTTCTTTCGTTTTACATCTTTATTGAAGTATAATTGCTTTACAATGGTGTGTTAGTTTCTGCTTTATAACAAGTGAATCAATTATACATATACATGTGTTCCCATATATCTTCCCTCTTGTGTCTCCCTCCCTCCCACTCTACCTATCCCACCCCTCCAGGTGGTCATAAGGCACCGAGCCGATATCCCTGTGCCATGCGGCTGCTTCCCACTAGCTATCTACCTTACGTTTGTTAGTGTATATATGTCCATGTCACTCTCTCGCTTTGTCACAGCTTACCCTTCACCCTCCCCATATCCTTAGGTCCATTCTCTAGTAGGTCTGTGTCTTTATTCCTGTCTTACCCCAAGGTTCTTCATTATATATTTTTTTCTTAAATTCCATATATATGTGATAGCATATGGTATTTGTCTTTCTCTTTCTGACTTACTTCATCTGTATGACAGACTCTAGGTCCATCCATCTCATTACAAAGAGCTCAATTTCATTTTTTTTGTTTTTTTATGGCTGAGTAATATTCCATTGTATATATGTGCCACATCTTTACCATTCATCCAATGATGGACACAGGTTGTTTCCATCTGCTGGCTATTGTAAATAGAGCTGCAATGAACATTTTGGTACATGACTCTTTTTGAATTATGATTTTCTCAGGGTATATGCCCAGTAGTGGAATTGCTGGGTCATATGGTAGTTCTATTTGTAGTTTTTTAAGGAACCTCCATACTGTTTTCAATAGTGGCTGTACCAATTCACATTCCCACCAGCAGTGCAAGTGTGTTCCCTTTTCTCCACACCCTTTCCAGCATTTATTGTTTCTAGATTTTTTTGATGATGGCCATTCTGACTGGTGTGAGATGATATCTCATTGTAGTTTTGATTTGCATTTCCCTAATGATTAATGATGTTGAGCATTCTTTCACGTGTTTGTTGGCAGTCTGTATATCTTCTTTGGAGAAATGTCTATTTAGGTCTTCTGCCCATTTTAGGATTGGGTTGTTTGTTTTTCGTTATTGAGCTGCTTATAAATTTTGGAGATGAATCCTTTGTCAGTTGCTTCATATGCAAATATTTTCTCCCATTCTGAGGGTTGTCTTCTGGTTTTGTTTATGGTTTCCTTTGATGTGCAAAAGCTTTGAAGTTTCATTAGGTGCCATTTGTTTATTTTTGTTTTTATTTCCATTTCTCTAGGAGGTGGGTCAAAAAGGATCTTGCTGTGATTTATGTCATAGAGTGTTCTGCCTATGTTTTCCTCTAAGAGTTTGACAGTTTGTGGCCTTACATTTAGGTCTTTAATCCATTTTGAGCTTATTTTTGTGTATGCTGTTAGGGAGTGATCTAATCTCACACTTTTACGTGTACCTGTCCAGTTTTCCCAGCACCACTTATTGAAGAGACTGTCCTTTCTCCACTGTACATTCCTGCCTCCTTTATCAAATGTAAGGTAACCATATGTGTGACCATATGTGCGTGGATTTATCTCTGGGCTTTCTATCTATCCATTGATCCATCTTTCTGTTTTTGTGCCAGTACCATACTGTCTTGATTACTGTAGCTTTGTAGTATAGTCTGAAGTCAGGGAGCCTGATTCCTCCAGCTCCATTTTTTGTCCTCAAGATTGTTTTGGCTATTCAGGGTCTTTTGTGTTTCCATACAAATTGTGAAATTTTTTGCTTTAGTTCTGTGAAAAATGCCAGTGGCAGTTTGATAGGGATTGCATTGAATCTGTAGATTGCTTTGGGTAGAAGAGTCATTTTCAGATTGTCGATTCTTCCAATCCAAGAACGAGGTATATCTCTCCATCTATTTGTATCATCTTTAATTTCTTTAATCAGTGTCTTATAATTTTCTGCATACAGGTCTTTTGTCTCCTCACATAGGTTTATTCCTGGATGTTTTATTCTTTTTTTTTGCAATGGTAAATGGGAGTGTTTTCTTGAATTAATTTTCAGATTTTTCATCATTAGTGTATAGGAATGCAAGAGATTTCTGTGCATTAATTTTGTATCATGCTACTTTAGCAAATTCATTGATTAGCTCTAGTAGTTTTCTGGTAGCATCTTTAGGATTCTCTATATATAGTATCATGTCATCTGCAAACAGTGACAGCTTTACTTCTTCTTTTCCAATTTGGATTCCTTTTATTTCCTTTTCTTCTCTGATTGCTGTGGCTAAAACTTCCAAAACTATGTTGAATAAGAGTGGTGAGAGTGGGCAACCTTGTCTTGTTCCTTATCTTAGTGGAAATGCTTTCAGTTTTTCACCACTGAGGATGATGCTGGCTGTGGGATTGTCATATATGGTCTTTATTATGTTGAGGAAAGTTCTGTCTATACCTACTTTCTGCAGAGTTTTTATCATAAATGGGCGTTGAATTTTGTCAAAAGCTTCTCTGCATATATTGAAATGATCATGTATTTTTTCTCCTTCAATTTGATAATATGGTGTTTCATGTTGATTGGTTTGCTTATATTGAAGAATCCTTGCATTCCTGGAATAAACCCCACTTGATCATGGTGTATGATCCTTTTTATGTGGTGTTGGATTCTGTTTGCTAGTATTTTGTTGAGGTTTTTTGCATCTATGTTCATCAGTGATATTGGCCTGTAGTTTTCTTTCTTTGTGACATCCTTGTCTGGTTTTGGTATCAAGGTGATGGTGGCCTCGTAGAACGAGTTTGGGAGTGTTCCTCCCTCTGCTATATTTTGGAAGAGTTTGAGAAGGATAGGTGTTAGCTCCTCTCTAAATGTTTGATAGAATTCGCCTGCGAAGCCATCTGGTCTTGTGCTTTTGTTTGTTGGAAGATTTTTAATCACAGTTTCAATTTCAGTGCTTGTGATTGGTCTGTTCATATTTTCTATTTCTTCCTGATTCAGTCTTGGCAGGTTGTGCATTTCTAAGAATTTGTCCATCTCTTCCAGGTTGTCCATTTTATTGGCATAGTGTTGCTTGTAGTAATCTCTCATGATCTTTTGTATTTCTGCAGTGTCAGTTGTTACTTCCCCTTTTTCATGTCTAATTCTATTGATTTGAGTCTTCTCCCTTTTTTCGTGCTGAGTCTGGCTAATGGTTTATCAATTTTGTTTATCTTCTCAAAGAACCGGCTTTTAGTTTTATTGCATATGTTTTTAAAGCTAAAAGTTTTAGCAGGTGGATCCTGTCTTCCCCTGAGGAGGCTTGAGAAGGAGAGCAAAGAAGAAACTCTTCCACTTATTGCAACTAAGTAGAATCTCTAGGTAACATTATATCATCTAGACAAGCCTTCAGGATTTGTGAGAAATACAAAGGACTCTTAGTAAAACTCTGAAGCATTACTGTCCAGGTGAATATTTTCCCCAAATGAAGGCAAATATATATTGGTTAGCTTCGTCAACTAGGATAGTAAAGAATGCACTGCATAATCAATTACAGTAGAGAATATCCTTAGGATGGAAATGGATGTTAGTGATATGTGAGGATTTGGAACAAGAGGGTGTCCAGGAATAACAAAGTTAATTGCTTAGAGGTTCTGGACAAAACCTCAACCTTTGGCCCTTAAGTTTTTTAAGTGGCAAAATAGGAGTATTACAGGGAATAATATAAGGGATAAAGAGGCCTTGAGCCTTACACTCTTCTATTATTGTCTTTATGCCTTAAAGGGCTTCTTCACTTATAGGATATTGATAATTCTGGGAAGAGATTTTGAGGAATCTACCTAAATCTTGATGGGAGGCGTGCTGTATATTTTGCCAATATCAGTTGGAGAGTTTGCCCATAAGTAGCATGGTAGCTGATTCAATAGGGACAAATGATCACTGTTTCCAGAATCAGCTCTAGTACCGTCAGGAGACAGAGGAAATAAATTGCTAAAGGTCATTTAATTCATCTGATTGGTTACTTTAATGACTTATTTCAAGTTCTAGAATTATTTTTCCCTTTGGAAGAAAGAAATCCCAGCATGATACTTCTTTAATAAGTCTCAGTCTAATAAATGTAAGGTAGATGAACTAAGGAGAAAAAGGTGTGTATTTCTCAAAATTTCTAAACAAAAGGGAATAGATTCAGAGATGAGAACCTCTTGAAGTTCATCAGGGGTCCCCACTATTTGAACTATTTTAGTCCTCTGAGGCAGGGACTTCTTTATAATAGTGAGGTTAAGCACCGAGAGTGTGGCTCTGGTGTCAACTGGGAGTGGAAAACATTCAGACCCAATCTGGAGAAATGTTTCTCCAAACTAATTAAGATGGAGCTTTTCAAAGAGCCCCTACACTTCCTCAGAGCCTTGGCAATGAGAATTGGGAGAACATTGGAAAGGCTTGTTAGAGAGCTGAAGACATCTGAAGAAATTAAATTTGTAACAATCTATTTTCCTATGTCCTGGATTTTTGCAATAGTAGCAAAAACTAGGAGGGTTTTTATTTCCCTAAGGGACCTTCATTTGCTGAAGTTGAAGATAAAGGGTTTTGGTGGTCTTCTCATCTAAAGTAGGAGGGAGGTGGTTTGCCAGATAAACTAAATCCGTATGGACACAGTTTTACAGTCTATCCCAGTCCTTTTTACTAGAAGGGAAAGGTCCTGGTTCAACCTATTCATAGACATACAGTTAAAGGCTGCCTGTGTGGAAGCAGTATCTGAAGGAAGACCAGAATTTGCCTTAAAAACAATCTGAAGTATATTGCAATATTCATGAACCTAGTCAACAGTGTGTAAGCTTAAATTTTGTTTGAATCAACAAGCTTTAGAAAAACCCTAGGAATGTCTCTAAAAAGTTGCCTAGCAGTTTTCTTAACATGACCATGTAATAAGCTATCAAACTGGTCCCCAGGTTTTAATTCTAGGGAGCTTTCAGGATTTTCCAAATTAGCAGTTTTTTTTTCCAATTCTGGGTCTGACCCTCACTGACAAGCATATGAGTTAGCTGATAGAAGTCAGAGAAATCAGGTTGATATGTTTAAATGACTGTATTAAATTCCTCAGCAAACCTTTGAGGATCTTTGGTACTTTGGGAAAATCTTTGACTATGGCTTATAGTTTAGTTTTAGTCCAGGGAATATAAAAAATTAAGGGTTTATCTTCTGAATCCTCAGGTGACTTAATTTTAAAAGACATGTCCTGATAAGTTCAGAGGAAAAGGGAGTGGGGAGAGTTTCAGAGAAAATGAGAAGTTCGTGAAAGAATTAGTATGTTGGAACTGAGGGCCTAGAGGAGGTTTAGGTAGTTTAGAAGGGAAGGAGGAAAGTGGCCCTGAAGGCAGAACCTGAGGTAAAGAAAGGAGAAGAGCCTGGAGTTTCAGAAGGCATTTTATCTTCCTTTCTTTGTTAGCTTGCCTCAGTTAATCTTAAAATCTTATTTTGCAGAGAGGCAATTGTGGCTCCTGATAACATTTGGAAGCCTCAAAATACCAATGGAAATAAGTGTTCTATTCAGTTTGGGAAATTTTAGAACTATGATTATCCAATTAGATTGTAACACAGGTAAATTTGAGGATTTCAATAGTTCCCCATAATGGTCATTGATTTTCTAAATTGCATTTGGCTAATTTGGTTCATTTAGTTAGAAACGTCCATGAGAAATGACCATGGTTGTCAATCGTAAAATCAGCAGTGATCTCTGTAAAGGGGGCACCTTCAAAATATTTAGATAACTAGTTCTTAGAGATTTTTTTTTCTTTTATTATCTAGAGTAAGAGAATAATTTTCAAACAGTCTAAAGAGCTCAGACAGCTTAAACAATGTAAGCAATCCAAACAGTCTGTAGGCTTTATACCAACAAGTTCTAATGGAAGAGTCTGGATTAGGAAGAGGCAGGCTGAAGGTTGTGCTCAGTACAGTTCTAAAGAAACATCCCCGCTTCCATGAGGAATGGCCCAAACCCTAGTCAGTTCCAAATGGAAAAGTCTGATTTCAAAATCAGGCCAAAGTGCCAAATGGGTACTCACACACAGAGCAAGCCTTAACTAGAAAAGAGAAAACCATAAAATAGATCCCAAGTACAAATACAGCTTGGAGAGCTTCCTAATGCAAAGAGGGTGGAAGTTTGTTTCAAGAAAAAAACTTACCCTCAAATTCCAGGGTCAGTGAGAAAAGCAGTGAGCAACAGAGGGTTCAGTGTGGGTACTGCATTTATTTGCTCAGCAGCCTCAGAGTCGCTGGGAGTCTTCTCTGGATTCCCGTACTGATCACCAAAATGTTGACTGAAAACAAACTGACAGTTATTCCCCAGCAATAATGGGTTTGTTGGGGATCAGCAAATAATTGTCATTTGAGGTCTGCTATTGCTGTGAGCCATATGCAAATCCCCAGCAGAGGAGAACATTTTTATGGAGGGAAAAAGGAAGTGGGAGGGCCACAGTTATCAAAAATTTCACGGCTTTTCATTGGCTGAGTTATGACAGTCTGTCATTGGTTGAATTCTTGCCAGGAAAGAAGAGGAAGTCTTCCTTCTTCCCACTGGGCTCTTCCATCATTGCAGGGTGTGAGAGCTCCCACTTCCGGTCTCCTAACTCTTTCTAATGGAGGTTTCTGTTTATTAGTTTTTCACAGTATTTACCCAAAAACGTTAACAAATTTAAGTCCACTTGAAAACGTGCACATGACGTTTATAACAGGTTTATTCAAAATTGCCAAAAGTTAGAAGCAATCACATTGCCCTTCAGTAAGTGAATGTAAAATAAACTGTGATACATCCAACAATAGAATATTATTCAGTACTAAAAAGAAAAGACACAGAGAAAACCAAAATGCTTATTACTAAATGACATAACCAATCTGAAATGTTATATACTATAAGATTCCAACTATATGAAATTCTGGAAAAGACAAAAGTATGGAGACATCAAAAGGGTCAGTGGTTGCCAGGGTTTAGGTGGGAGGGAGGGATGAATAGGGTGAGCACTTAGGCTTACAGGACAGTGAAAATACTATGTGTGATACTATTGGTGGACTTATGTTGGTATACATTTGTCCAAACCCATTAGAGCATACAACAGCAAGAGTGAGCCCTAATGTAAACTATGGAATTTGGGTGATAATGATGTGTCACTGTAGGTTTATCAATTCCAACATATGTATCACTCTGGTGGGGCATGTTGATAACAGGGAGGCTACTCAATTATAAGCAGGGAGTACATGGGACCTCTCTCCCTGCCTCTGAATTTTGCTGTGAGCCTATGAGTGCTCTAAAAAATTACTTAAAATATAATCAATTAATTAATTTAAAATGATTTAAAGAGATACGTGTTTCTAGATAAGATATTATTAAATGACAAAATATAATTCACTGTAAAATTTGAGATCAAAGTAAGACATTTCAAGATAATTTGATAATCATGAAATTATGAAAGACCATTATGGCAAGCACATACACAAGAAGATGTTATAGCAAAAGTGAATCCAGTTCGGATTTCAAAGTCCTTAAAAACTTTTTATGTTTTATGATAATCCTTACCATTTGGGGATATCAGGGTGTATCCCACAAAATTTAACCACTTCATTATTTTTTTGTTCCCACAAAGCAGGAGAAAAAAAGAAAAGATTAACATTCTTCCCTAGAGACTCAATCAGGACTCCCACAGTTGTGTAGAATTTGTATTTTATATCATTATTAAGACCTGTCCCCCATAGTTTAAATCAAAATAATAAACAAACCTGTGTAGGTATATTATCAAGTATTTGTATTGTAGCTATATGAGTATATGCATAGATACACAGAGAGATATATCTACATTTTTACCCTTCATCATATGGTTGTATTGCTCACTTATGCATAACTGATTTGAAAATTTATTATAATTATGAAGTCACTAGCACAGCAGCTTTTCTTTTACTTGAGCAACAAAGAAAACATACTAAGTAGTAACCATATTTTCATCTGACTTAAGCAAATATTTTGTAGTGTGAACTTCTCAATCTATGCTTATTATCTTTGTCCCAGGTTATCCTTCTTTTCATGATAACATTGATTGGGAAATGATTGTCAATTATCCTTGTGTCATATCCAGACTGCTTTCAGTTGGATATACATGCATACATGTACAGACAAATACACACTAGACATCTCACAGCCCCCAAGGTGCCAGAGGAGGAAATTACATATGAAACAAATACAGTAAGTCCCCTACATAGGAACCCTCAAGTTGTGAACTTTTGAAGATGTGAACATGTGTGCACATGTCCAACCATGTTCACGTGTGTCTGGTGTACATGGTCACATGTGTGCATCCTCTACACGTGGTTGTCCTTTTGTGTACTTTACTGTACAGTACTGTATAGAATACAGTAGTACAGTATCTTTATTTCAAATCCAGGATGTCCAAAAGCAAGCATAAAATCAGCAGTGATATAGCTGGTACTTCTAAGAAGCACCAAGAATTGGAGGCCCAGAGAATGGACAATGAGAGACAAGAGGAAGAAATAACTGAAGAACTGAAGAGGTTCCTGACACAGGAAATGGCAGGGGATTTTCTTTATTTGAGGAGGCACTGTTAGTTTTTGAGGCACAGGACCCGAATGTAGAACTGTACACGAAGGTTGCAGCAGCCATTCAGAATGCAATCCAGTGCTACCGTGTCATCTATGATGAGAAAAGAGCTGCTACCCAGACACCACTAGATCATTGTTTCAAGAGGGTAGATAGAATTGAATCCAGCAAGGAACCAGAACCTGTGCCATCGTCACGCATAAGTAAAAGTGCAGCTGGCCCTCCATCTCCTGTTGCTGACGATTCTTCAGCTCTACCATCTCCCACCTCCTCTCCCTCCTCCAGTCAGTAACTCTTCTTGCTTGTTCACTCGATGCCAGCCACAGTTTGCCAACTGTTGTACTGTACTACTGTACTTTTCAAGGTATTGTACTGCAAGATTAAAAATGTCTTCTTTATTTTTTGTGTTTGCTTTTTTATGTATTATTTTTGTAAAAAGTATTATAAACTTATTACATTACAGTACTATATAGCCGATTGTGTTAGTTGGGTACCTAGGTTAACTTTGTTAGACTTACAAACAAATTGGACTTACAAACACACTCTTGGAATGGAACTGGTTCATATGTAGGGGACTTACTGTAATAAAATTCTCCCTGGAATCCTCAGACAGTATTTAATTGGTAAACACTAAAGAGAAATGGAATATTTTCTGTTTTTTTTTTTTTCATTTCTTACCATAATCATTCATTTATGATAATTCCAGGATTAATAGGACTGTATGAATGGTAAAATAGTATAGGGAGCAAAAATTTAGTAGAAAACTTCTAATATAAAATTAGACATATAACTTAATCTAGTTGAGAAAATTTATCCCATTCAATCAATATTTGATCTCAACATTTTTGAAATGTTGAGATCCCTCACTCTAGAATCATTTGGTCATTTGTGAATCATGAAAAAAATTTAGGTGGGGACAAATATAACCAGCTGACAAAGTACCATCCTGAGTCCTTCTCTTTCTCTTTCCTGCTACAAGAGCTTGGAAAAATAAAGCAGAGAAATCATAATCAAAACAATAGAATGTCTTTTTCTGTGGTAAGCAGAGACCTAAATTGAAGACACATCCTCCACAAAATCCCAATCTTCCGTATGCTTTGTCGGACTTTCTACAAAAACGTCTGGTCTCCTCAGCTCACATACCCACTTCCCAGTGGAAAACAGTAGAAGGGAATACTTCTGTTTCCAGGGTGGGCTTAAAGATGGGCTCAGTGGACCAACTGTTATCTTCTCCATCCTGAAGTTTCATTATCTATTTTAACACTGCTAAAGGATTATCTCTTCTTTTCACTCTTTATTATCTCTTCTTTTCCCTCTTTCCAAAAATGTAACTGTTATTCTAGCCTTAAAATCATTCTCAAGAAATTAAATGTGATAGATATGTTTGTTTACTTGTAAGAAATATCCTTACAAAATACAAGGCTTTTAGTTTAAGGAGGGAAAGCACTATTTGACTATGTACTTATGTCTCAACATTCATTCTCTAGTTTTATAAACTGGATAACAGAGTGGAAAGGTAATTTAAAGAGTAAGTCTAAAGAGTTGATTTGTCCATCAGATAGTCATTCAAGCAAAATGTTTTTATACACACATTACACACATGGCTTGAGTCAGCATTTAAAAAAGAAAAAAAAAACTGTAGAACAGACTAACAAACTGAATTATTCAGTGTATAGATTGGTACCAAACGAAGAAAAATAAATATTGTTTCTAAACGTGCACTCCCATATCCTTTATGCTGCAATACATGGTAATGATTTATTATTGTATAAAAAAAGATTCAACCTAACAAAATAGAAACATAGTTAGATTCCAAGAACAAATACGTGGTTGTCAGAAGGGGTGATGGGATGGGAGAGAAATAGGTGGGGGAGATGAAGAGGTACAGACTTAACAAATGGGTCAGGAATATGAAGTGTACAGTGTGGGGAATGTAGTCAATAACTATGTAGTATCTTTGTATGGTGACAGATGATTACTAACCTTATCTTGGTGATCATTTTGAGATGTACAGAAATATCTAATCACTATACTGTGTACAGGGAACTAACATAGTACTGTAGGTCAACTATACTTCAAAAACAACAAACAAGCTCATAGGAAAAGAGATCAGATTTGTGGTCACCAGAGGCAATGGGTGTGGAGAGGGGGGACAGGATGAAGACAGTCAAAAGGTACAAACTTCCAGTTACAACATAATTAACTCTAGGAATATAATGTATAACAGGATAAATGTAATTAACATTGATTGTTATATGTGAAAGTTCTTAAGAGAGTAAATCCTAAGAGTTCTTATCACAAAGAAAAAATTTTCTATTTCTTTAATTTTGTATCTGTATGAGATGATGGATGTTAACTAATCTTATTGTGATAGTGATTTCATGATGTATGGAAGTCAAATCATTATGCTGTACACCTTAAACTTATATGGTGCTGTATATCAGTTATGCCTCAATAAAATTGAAAAATAAATAAATAAACAAGTACACAAAGAAATGAATAAATGTCCATCTGCCTTTGTGCCCTCTGGAAAGGTTTCCTAAAAATTATTAGAGGGAGTTGCAATTAGTGATGAAGATTAGGGTAAGGGACCAATATGATATGGGAGGGAGGACTGGGAAGTGTTCAAGAGTATCAATACACTTTCTGGGGGATTAATCAGTTCTGAAAACAACTAACCTTTAGTAATTATCATGGCAGAGAGGTAGATAGGTTTTGTGGAATCTGTGGAAAATCTGGCATATACATATTGGAACAGAAAAAGAATCACAGAATCACAGGTAAAGTGAATTTTGCAAATGGAATTAGTCTTAGAAATTATATAACCCAATCCCTTTAAAAACAATTATTTTTAATTTTAGCAACTTAATTGGGCTATAATATACAAAAAACCTGAAGATATTTATTATGTATAATTTGGTGAGTTTGTACATATGAAACACTAGTGAAAGCATCACCACAATCACAGTAATAAACATAGGCCTCAACTCCAAAAATACAAAACAAAACTAAACAAAACAGTGATTCAGTTTGGTGACCATTTACTGTATTCAAAACTTTGACACTATTTGGAGCAAAGTATATCTTGATATTTTTTATTTATTACTAATGTAATCTTGATCTCATTTTGAAATGCCTCATAAGAATCATCATCATCAATGAAACCATCATGTTTTCTAACATCTTTGTCACCAAGAACAAAATAAAGTTAGATTTGGGGGTTGTTAATAATTCTTGACACAAGAGGGTTGGTACTGGGTTGATAGGTTCATAGCATAGATAATCCCAATACCTATTCATTTATAATTGTCTACATTTAGCTACAGCAATTCACAATTTAAAAATACTTGTCTTATCCAAAATATAAATCATATAATATTTGTGCTGTGTGCCATTGCATGTGTTCATTATGATAAATCTTATTTTATTTGCCTTGTTTTTATCAAGTAGTACTTGCCCTCGGTAAGTTATTTAAAAATTTATTAAAAAAAGAAAATTTGTGTAAAAAAATGATTGCCCATAAGATAGCACAGCAAATGAAAGACTTAATGATATCCTTCTCAAATGCACTTATATTCTTCTCTATTTTCCAGTATATATAGAAATAATTTTGTATTAAAACATGTTTTATATTTAGAATATATAAAGTAATACAAACTAAATGTAATTATATTAGGCAAAATATATCTGATAGTTCTTTTATTTATAGTTATACCTTGATAACATCAAGTCTTTAACAAAGGATCTTTGTTTCCGGGTACCGACATTTTCCTTTCAAAAAGGGTAAGAAGAAAAAAGCAAAAATGAAAGAATGATACATTTTACAGTACTTAAAATAATACTATGTCAATAGTTCATAAGAAACAACAAAAGCAACAAGACACAAGTCAGCACATTGAAGAAGCACAGGAGAGCTTTCACACTGTACAATTACATCTTCATGGGAAGGCTCCATTCAATTAAAGAAAAGGCTATAGTCACTATAATACTGTACATGTAAAAACTGGCAGACAAGAAGCAGTTAATATTTACCTTATCATTGAATGAGCATACAATTATGTATATCACCTCAGTGAATTTATTTTTCCAGCTTTATTGAGATCTTATTGACATATAACCTATGTAAGTCTAAGGCATACAAGGTGATGATTTGATACATGTATATATTGAGAAATATTACCACAATAAAGCTATTTAACAACTCCGTCCACTCACGTAATTACCATTTTGTGTGTGTGTGGTGATAATATTTATGATCTACTCTCTTAAAAACTTTCAAGTATTATATATAATAGAGTATTTTTATAGTGACCACACTATTCATTAGATGCTCAGAACTTAATCATTTTTTAAACTTTTTTATTGGATTATAGTTGATTTACAATGTTGTGTTAATTTCATGTGTACAGCAAATTGAATGAATTATAGATATACATATATACACTCTCTTTTTTTTTAGATTCTTTTCCCATGTAGGCCATTACAGAGTACTGAATAGATTTCCCTGTGCTAAGGACAAGTAGGTCCTTAATAGTTAACTATTTTATATACAAAAGTGTCTATATATCAATCCCAATGCCCCAGTTTATTCCTCCCCCCCATCCCCTGGTAACCATAAGTTTGTTTTCTTCATCTGTGACTGTGCTTCTGTTTTGTAAACAAGTTCATTGTACCATTTTTTATTAATTCCACATATAAGCAATGTCATATGCTATTTTTCTTTCTGTGTCTGTGTGTCTGACTTACTTCACTCGTGATGACAATCTCTATGTCCATCCATGTTCCTGCAAATGACATTAGTATTATTTTTTTTTTTATGGCTGAGTAATATTCGATTGTATATATGTACCACATCTTCTTTATCCATTCCTCTATTGATGGAATTTTATGTTTCTTCCATTTCCTGGCTATTATGAATAGTGTTGCAATGAACAGTCACATGTATCTTTTGAATTATGATTTGAATTATGGGGTGCATGTATCTTTTTGAATTATGGTTTTCTCTGGGTATAGGCTTAGGATTGGGATTGCTGGGTCATATGGTATTTCTAGTTTTAGTTTTTTTAAGGAACCTCCATATTGTGCTCCATACTGGCTGTATCAATTTACATTCCCACTAACCGTGCATGAGGGTTCCCTTTTCTCCACATCCTCTCCAGAGTTTATTGTTTGTAGATACTTTGATTATGGCCGTTCTGACTTGTGTGATTGTAGTTTTGATTTGCATTTCTATTAAAAAAATAGTGATATTGGGCAACTTTTCATGTGCTTTTTGCCATCTATATGTCTTCTTTGGAGAAATGTTAATTTAGATCTTCTGCTCATTTTTTGATTGGGCATTTTTTTTTTTTTTTTTTTTTTTGGACACAAACAGCTGCATGAGCTGTTTGTATATTTTGGAGATTAATCTCTTGTCACTTGCTTTATTTGCAAATATTTTCTCCCATTCTGAGGGTTGTCTTTTAGTCTTGTTTATGGTTTCATTTGCTGTGCAAAAGCTTTTAAGTTTAATTAGGTCCCATTAACTTATTTTTGTTTCTATTTTCATTACTCTAGGAGGTGGATCAAAAAAGATCTTGCTGCAATTTATGTCAGAGAGTGTCTGTCTATGTTTTCCTCTAAGAATTTTATAGTATTCAGCCTTACATTTAGGTCTTTAATTCATTTTGAGTTTATTTTTGTGTACAGTATTAAAGAGTGTTCTAATTTCATTCTTTTACATGTAGCTGTCCAGTTTTCCCAGCACCACTTATTGAAGACTGTCTTTTCTCCATTGTATATTCTTGTCTCCTTTGTCATAGATTAATTGACCATAGATGCATGGGTTTATCTCTGGGATTTCTATTCTGTTCCATTGATCTATATATCTGTTGTTCTGCCAGTACCATACTGACTTGATTACAGTAGCTTTGTGGTAGAGTCTGAAGTCAGGGAGCATGATTCCTCCTGTTACACTTTTCTTTCTCAAGATTGCTTTGGCTATACGGGCTTTTTTGGTTTCCATATAAATTGTAAAATATTTTGCTCTAATTCTGTGAAAAATACCATTGGTAATTTGATAGGAATTACATTGAATCTGTAAACTGTTTGGGGTAGTGTGGTCATTTTCATAATATTGATTCTTCCAATCCAAGAACATCATATATCTCTCCATCTGTTTCATCTTTGATTTCTTTCATCAATGTTTTGTAGTTTTCTGAGTATGGATATTTTGCCTCCTTATGTAGGTTTATTCCTAGGTATTTTATTCTTTTTGTTGCAATGGTAAATGGGATGTTTCCTTAATTTCTCTTTCTGATATTTCATTGTTAGTGTATAGGAAAGCAAGTGATTTCTGTGTATTAGTTTTGTACCCTACAAATTTACCAAATTCATTGATGCAGTCTAGTGGTTTTCTGATGGCCTCTTTAGGATTTTCTATGTATAGTATCATGCAATCTGCAAACACTGACAGTTTTACTTCTTTTTCAGTTTGGATTCCTTTTATTTATTTTTTTTCTCTGATTGCCATGGCTAGGACTTCCAAAACTATGTTGAATAATAGTGGTGAGAGTGGACATCCTTGTCTTGTTCCTGATCTTAGAGGATAGGCTTCCAGTTTTTCACCACTGAGAATGATGTTTGCTGTTCATTTTTCATATATGGCCTTTATTATGTTGAGGTATGTTCTCTCTATGACCACTTTCTGGATATTTTTTATTATAAATGTGTGTTGAATTTTCCTCTTGTTTCTGGTGTTGGCCCCCTGGTGGGTGAGGTTTGTCCAGAGGCTTGTGCCATTATCCGCTTGATAGGGGGCTTGGTTGGTGTGGTGGTGACAAGTTCATGCCCTAGATATTGAGCTGGGCCTCCCCTTTGCTCTGTGGTTGTCACTGCCCTGTCAGGGACTGGGTCTGCTCTCTAGCTGTTGGATTAGAGACCCTTATATCTGTTTCTTAACTGTGATTCTAATCTGTGGTGTGAGGTAGGTGGGATAGGGTCACTCCCACTGGGAGACAAGGCACTGAATATTCCTCCTCTGGAGATATTCATCTGTGAATGTGCTCTGTTGTGTCCCCTTTCACCCACTGTGCAGGCTTACAAAGTACACTGTTGTTGGCACTGCTCTCGATCCCGCCGTAACCGTGGGTATGCCAGCAATTGGCCCTGGTAACTCCCAGGCCTTGTTCTCACCAGGCCACTGGTGCAGGTCCACTGAGGTCAGGTCCCAGAACTGCATTAGTCATGCACCCGGACCTGCTGTGGGAGCTATGGAGTCAGCTCAGAATCTGGCCTGGCCCCACCTCCATGTGTACGTGCCCACAGAGCCCACAGCTCCTAAAGCCAGACCCATCCCCGTTACAAGAGCACTGGTTGTCCTTTCAGATGTTTTGCAGGTGCTGAATTTAGGAAGCCATCAGCAGAGGTGTAACTCCACAGTTCACCCAGCAGCAAGAAGAGATTTCAACTCTTCTTCCTTAGTCACATAGCTCCTGGGGCTCAGCTGTGGTTTCAGCCCCTCCTCTGGGTGATTTTCCTTGTGGGGGGAGTTATCTGCACACAACCAGGACAGCAGGACTGAGCCTGACACACACTGGTGAATTTCCTAGTAGCGAGAGCTATCCATGCCCTTTTGGATCAGCAGGGGTGTGTCCTGGGGCCTGCTGGCAGAATTGCTAGTGGCTGGATCTGTCTGAGCCCCTCTGGGTCAGCAGATGTGGGGCCTGGAATCTGCCCATTTGTCTGCAAGAGGTGGCCAGTGCCTGCCTCTGAAGCCCAAGATGGTAGTGGCAACTTGCGACCACCCCCAGAGCTCCTGTAGGCGGCTTCCTGTTTCCTGGGAGTGCTCACAGGGATAGAAGAACTTATGGTGGTCCTGACCCTCTGCTTATGTGCTTCTCAATAATGGGCCCTCTCTGGCAGGCCCAGGCTTCTTCCTAGTACACGTTCAGTTGTCATGGCCTGACATCTTCAGGATGTTTCTGCACCTAACCCTGGTCCTCTCCCTGGGTCTGACCTCTGAATTCTGAGCTTCAGCACCCAACACCCACCCTCACTGACAGAGGAGTGTCTCATGTTGTGGAGCACAGGGTGGTGGTGCAGAGCATCTGTGCAGGTTACTTTCTGTTTTGTTTTCCATATATTTGTTGCTGCTTTCCCCGTTTTGTCTCCAAAACTCCCCGCCTATCCAGTCTAATTTATACGCTGGTGAGGACCCTTCCCAAGTTGCAGGAAACTTTCCTCCGTCACAGCTTCCTAACTGGGGCACAGACCCTGTCCTGATTTCCTTTTTTTATTTTTCCTTTTGTCCAACCCAGTCACATGGAGGTTTTCTTGTCTTTTCAGATGTCTGAGGTCTTCTGTCAGTGCTCAGTAGCTATTCTGTGTGAATTGTTCCACTTGTAGATTTTTTTTTAATGTTTCTGTGGAAGATGGTGAACTCTGCTTCCTACTCCTCCACCATCTTGATCCCAACTCCTTAATCATCTAATAGATGTAAGTTTATACCCTTTGACCAATATTTCCCCATTTCCTACTGCTCCCCACCATTGGCAACCATCATTCTACTCTCTGTTTCTGAGTTTAGCTCTTTTGATTCCATATATAAGTGAGAATGTAAAAGTACTTTTCTTTTTCTATCTGACTTATCTCACTTAGCACAGTGCTCTCAATATACATGTGGATCCTATCATATATATATGTATATATATATGTATATATATACATATATATATGTATATATATATAAATATATATATATGTATGTATATATGTGTGTGTGTGTATATCACATTTCTTTATCCTCTAATCCATCCATGAACACTTAGATGGTTTTCATGTCTTGGTTATTTTGAAAAATGCTCAATGAATATGGGCGTGCAGATATCTCTTCCTTTTTTTTTTTTTTTTCTTTTTTTTTTTTTTTTTTTTTTTGTGGTACGCAGGCCTCTCACTGTTGCGGCCTCTCCCGCTGTGGAGCACAGGCTCCGGATGAGCAAGCTCAGCAGTCATGGCTCACGGGCCCAGCCGCTCCATGTCGTGTGGGATCTTCCAAGACAGGGGAAGGAACCCATGTCCCCTGCAACGGCAGGCGGACTCTCAACCACTGCGCTACAAGGGAAACCCCTCTCTTCCTTATAGTGAGTTCATTCCTTTCAAATATATATCCAGAAGTGAAATTATTAGATCATACAGTAGTTCTATTTTTATTTTTTTGAGAAACCTCCATATGGTTTTCCATAGTGGCTGCACCAACTTGCATTCTAGCCAATATGCCCTAGAATTCCATTTTTCTACATCCTCATCAAACTCAAAATCTCTTGTCTCTTGCCTTTTTTGAAAATAGCCATTCTCACAGGTACAATTTGGTGTCTCATTTTGGTTTTGACTTGCATTTCCCTGATAATTAGTGATGTTGAGCATCTTTTCATGTACTTGCTGGCCATTTGCAAAAAATATCTATTCAAGTTCTTTGATCATTCTTTTTAAATTGAATTGGTTTTTGCTTCTTTGTTTATGCTATTAAATAGTTTGGGTCTTTATATATTTTGGATATTAACCCCTTATCAGAAAAATGGTGTGCAAAACTTTTGTCCCATTCCAAAGGTTGCCTTTCATTTTATTGTCTCTTTTGCTGTGCATAAGTTTTACATTTGATGCAGTCCCATTTGTTTGTCTTTGCTTTTGTTGCTTGAGCTTTTGATGTCATAACCAAATATTTGTTGCCAAAACCAACATCAAGGACAGATTTCCCTCTGATTTCTTCTAGTAGTTTTACAGTTTCAGGTCTCACATTTAAGTCTTTAATACATTTTGAGCTGTTTTTTTGTGAGTGGTATAAGACAAGGATACAATTTAAATCTTCTGTTTATGATTATCCAGTTTTCCCAACACCACTGAGTATTCTTGTCTCGTCAAATATTAGTTGACATATAAACATCAGTTTATTTCTGGGCTTTTGATTCTCTTCCATTGTTCAACGTGTCTGATTTTATGCCAAGACTATACTGTTTGGTTAGTATAGCTTTATGATAAAGTTTTAAATCAGGATGTGTGGTTTCTCCAGTTTTGCTCACTTTTCCCAGGATTGTTTTGGCGATTTGAGGTATTTTGTGGTTCTACATGAATTGTAGGATTGTTTTCTTTTTTTATATTATTTTATTTTATTTTATTATTTATTTATTTATTTTTACATCTTTATTGGAGTATAATTGCTTTCCAATGGTGCGTTAGTTTCTGCTTTATAACAAAGTGAATCAGTTATACATATATATATATATATATATGTTCCCATATCTCTTCTCTCTTGCATCTCCCTCCCTCCCACCCTCCCTATCCCACCCCTCCAGGCAGTCACAAAGCACCAAGCTGATCTCCCTGTGCTATGGCGGCTGCTTCCCACTAGCTATCTACCTTATGTTTGGTAGTGTATATATGTCCATGACTCTCTCTTGCTTTGTCACAACTTACCCTTCCTGCTCCCCATATCCTCAAGTCCATTCTCTAGTAGGTCTGTGTCTTTATTCCTGTCTTACCCCTAGGTTCTTCATGACATTTTTTTTCCTAAAATTCCACATATATGTGTTAGCATATGGTATTTGTCTTTCTCTTTCTGACTTACTTCTCTCTGTATGACAGACTCTAGGTCTATCTATCTCATTACAAATAGCTCAATTTCATTTCTTTTTATGGCTGAGTAATATTCCATTGTATATATGTGCCACATCTTCTTTATCCATTCATCCAATGATGGACACTTAGGTTGTTTCCATCTCCAGACTATTGTAAATAGAGCTGCAATGAACATTTTGGTACACAACTCTTTTAGTATTATGGTTTTCTCAGGGTATATGCTCAGTAGTGGGATTGCTGGGTCATATGGTAGTTCTATTTGTAGTTTTTTAAGGAAACTCCATGCTGTTCTCCACAGTGGCTGTATCAATTTACATTCCCACAAACAGTGCAAGAGGGTTCCCTTTTCTCCACACTCTATCCAGCATTTATTGTTTCTATATTTTTTGATGATGGCCATTCTGACTGGTGTGAGATGATATCTCACTGTAGTTTTGATTTGCATTTTTCTAATGATTAATGAAGTTGAGCATTCTTTCATGTGTTTGTTGGCAGTCTGTATATCTTCTTTGGAGAAATGTCTATTTAGGTCTTCTGCCCATTTTTGGATTGGGTTGTTTGTTTTTTTTTGTTATTGAGCTGCATGAGCTGCTTATAAATTTTGGAGATTAATCCTTTGTCAGTTGCTTCATTTGCAAATATTTTCTCCCATTCTGAGTGTTGTCTTTTGGTCTTGTTTATGTTTTTTTCTATTTCTTTGAAAAATGTCATTAGAATTCTGGTAGGGATTGCACTGGATCTGTAGGTTACTATGAGAAGTACAGACATTTAAGCAATATGCATTCTTCTAATCCGCGAACATGGGATATCTATTTATTTATTTGTATATTCAACTTCTTTTGTCAGTATGATGTAATTTTCAATGTACATATCTTTCACCTCCTTAGTTAAATTTGTTCCTAAGTATTTTATTATTTTTGATGCTATTGTAAATATGATTATTTTCTTTATTTATATCTCTGATAGTTCATTGTTAGTATATAGAAATGCTGATTAGGAGCAGCCCAAAGACATGGTGGCCAGCTGGGTTTGGCTTGAGGCAGGGGCCTGGGTTAAGGGAGCCTGCTGAGAACCACCTAAATCCTTAGGATTCAGTCAGGTGTCAGGACTGATCAGCCATTGCATTTGCATTGAAGTGTTTCACTTACTTCAGTCTTCTCTCCTGGGACAGTGTTTTTCTGTGTTGGGTTGCTCAGTATTGAGAGAAGGTTTGATGGGGGTATCTAACTTTCTTTCCTACTTTCTTCCACATCCTATCCAGAAAAATAAGCCCTTGGTAGTTAATTTTATTTTTATATATTCTCAAGCTTGAGTGTATGTCTTTGTGCATTATAGGGACCAATAAATATTTCCTTAGAATTTTTAATAATATTAAAGATTAACCCATGATTTCACTGCAGTAAAGAAACACATAAATATTATCTAAGAAAGATAGAATAAGAAAGAAATAATAAAATTTCAAATTAATTAAGTGTAATCATAAATATTTCTTTCTGAACATTATCTAAAAGTCTCCAATGGGTGGCAAGTAGCAGCTAAAAATTATTGATTGCATACTCTGTATTAGGCATTAAACATGCATTATTCAGAACACATATCTTTTTTTTTTTCTTTTCAACAATAATGAAACTGGGTTGGAACTAAGATGTAGTTGAGCTACCTAAGATCACATCATTAGCAGGTGAAAGACATATTACTTAAAACCAGGTCCTGGAGTTTCAGCTTGAATTTTTAACCTCTAAACTATACTATGTTCTTTAAAATTGCCTGAATATTTCATTTCTATCTATGATATATTTTTAATCACATCAGAGAGTATTTTTATTACATTAGTAAAGGTGAGAGTTTCTCTACTTTTTAATAAAATAAAACTGCATGTTGGTAGACATCAGTTATTCTATATATGTCTGAAGCCATTAAGACATTTCAGTCAAATTACATTCTTGATAATATCTAATAACAAAGAAAATTATTTTCATGGAGAAATATCTATTTATAGATATACTGGATTGGATGGTGTTTCCCCCAACCCCAAAATCCATGCCCTTCCCAAAACTTCAGAATGTGGCCTTATTTGGAAATATATCTTTATATCAATCAAATTAAGATGAGGTCATTACAGTGGGTCCTAATTAAGTGACTACTGTTGATATAAAAAGACAATAGACAGGACAAAGACACATAAAGAATGCCATGTAAAGATGTAGGCAGAGATTAGCATAATACAGCTACAAGCCAAGGATCACCATCAGTAGTTAAGAAAATGTAATGGAATGTAGTCTTCTTTTGTTCTTCAGAGAGAACATGGCCCCGTAGACAACTTGATTTGGACGTCTAGCATCCAGAACTAAGAAAAAAATATTCTGTTGTTTAAGCTACCCAATCTGTGATACATTGTAATGGCAGCCCTCAGGAACTAGTAAAGATTTTGATACTGGGAAATAGAGAGGTATTGTAACAAATACCAAAAATGTGAAAGTGGCTTTGGAATTGGGTGATGGATAGAGGCTGGAAGAATTCTGAGGCCATTGATAGAAAAAGTCTAGATTGCCTTGTAATACTTCATGAGTGCTCTCTTGACTCTGTTTTAAGATCATGGTTGAACAATTCTCAATTTTCTTCATGGGCAGTTTGCTGGATTCATACCTCAACTCTTCGCCTTATCAGACTCTGGCACTCCTGGATTGCAACAATACAACTCAACTGCCAGAGGCTCTGGTGAAAACATCTAGAGATGACTCCTTCTTCCTTGGGTCTATGGAATTGTTCAGAATACCCCATCAAAAAGAAGCCTCTGAAACCTAGCTAATCACACCTCACTTGCCACACTAAGCAGCCTATGGTTGCAGCTTGCTGTAACACTTTCCCTGGTGCAACCTCTCCCCGCCCCCAAACATGTAGTCCTAGGTGACAGCCTTCTCACCTGGAATTGTAAGTAATAAAGAATTCTGTTTTTCCTCTAGCCAGTCAGCTATTATCAGAACATAACAATTGTTAAATAAATAAAACATTTCTTTAAAAGACTATTGGTAGATATATACAATACTTGTTAAAAGCAATTCTGGTGAGGACTCAGAAAGAACAGGGAAGAATAGTAGAGGATGTTCTTATTATTTTAGAGAATACATATATGATTATGAATAGATTGTCTGAATGAGGAAATTTCCAAGCAAAATGTAGAAGATGCAACCTGATTCCTCTTTGCTGCTTAGAGTAAATTGCAAGATGAATGATACGTTGAAGAATGAATGGTTAAGCAAAAAGGAACAAGCACCTATGATTTGGAAAATCATTTGCCTATCCAGAGAGCATGGTCTGGAAATAGGGCCAAGTGTGTGGCTGGAAAATCTTTTGTTAAAGTTATTAGATGAGTGACTCATGGATAGGATCAAGCATCTGAGCAGAAGCCAGGGATAGAGAAGAAGTAACCCAGGAAAGATCTGCAAAGGACCGTCTTGTCTAATGGTGCAAACTCGTAGGAATTGCATAAGAGGCTGACAAGGTTAAACACTGGTAGCTTGGACAGAAAGAGACGGAAATGGGATGAAATTAAAGAAGGCTGACTGTAGAGGCAGAGCCACAGATGCAGAGGGCTGAGCTGAGGGTACCTCTTTGGGCTGAGAGGGTGGGTCATTGACCCAGTGGGCCAAGAGGACAGACCATCAAGCTGCAGAGGAATACCTCAGACATTAAAATCTAATGAATTTGCCCTGTTGGGTTTTGGACTTGCCCAGGACCTATGATCCGTTTTTCCCTTCCAACTTTTCTTTTTGGAATGGGAATACCTATTCTATGCCTGTCCCACCATTGTAATTTGGAAGCAGAAAACTTGTTTCATGGTGTGACAGGTCCACAGATGGAGAAGAATTTTGCCTTAAGATGGATCATACCCTGAATCTCACCCATAATAAATATTTATATATAAATATATGCTCTATTCTATATAACATAAATATTAATATAATCAACTTACTCATGTATAATACAATACAACTTCAAATAATTTTATTATCAATGTTTAAGGCAAAGCTTGCATTTATTTTGATATATACTTTTAGGTTGTTGGGACCAAGAAACAATACAAAATAATATAACTAACACTGCAGCTAGAATTAGAAGCCCATTGGTATCTGGATATATCTTACTTCGTGATTCCTTTTTGTCCTGAAGAGATAGAAAGCATTGCCTGTTTACTTTGGTAGATATCTCCTTGGGAGATTTATGTTAGAGTTAATCAAATATTGCTTTTAATGTGTGATTTGACATTGTTATACCAACAACCTATCCTCAATCAATTAACATAGTTCAACATAGAGCCAAGAAATACCAGGTAGCTGTGTTAATACAGGTGATTTACATTATTCATCTAAGTGCTTACATGGGTCCCTCTAACCAGAGCTCTAACTTTTACCCCTTTGTTCACATCAAGAGCATAAAAATTTGAGTTGTGTAAAGAAAAGAGCTCATAGGGCTTGAGAACTAACCAAAATGATGGATCCCTTTTGGGAAATGCCTTGTTTCATGCATCTTTTAGACAGCTAAAGCCAATTAGCTAGAATTATATTGAATTGAATATGTAAATATATATAAAGCTTGCCTAATTAGATCCATATGGTGGTGCAGCATCTTGGTGTGAAGCCCACCAATTGGAAAGAAGTTTTGCAGCAAACTCATGGGAGGCTGCAAAGACAGGCAAGTCCAGTCCTACAGTTGAATCTGAGGTCCTCAGCCAGTGTCTGGGGGAAGCTCTGAGGCTGCAGCTTGAACCCAGAAAATAATTGCTGCCTCCAGGGGAACAAATGTGAGCCTGCACTATTCCTGAATCTAGGGTGTTCTTTATAAGTTTTTCATGCAAGAAAGCATCCTGTGTTTCTAATCTGACCTCACTGATTTCCTGTGTATGCATATGAAAGGGGTGGGACTAATGATCTGAATGTACAAATTTGCCATGTATTCTAATTTTGCACTATTTAAAAAATCAAATTCCTTCTAAATGTGTTGTGTAATACAGATTTTCCAGGATGTGCTTGAAAAATTTTGTCTATTCAAGATCATCAGCTTGCACCAAAAGAAATTTTGATACTTTGCCAGCTCTTCTGTTAAACTGAGAATTTTACACCTATTGAAACTTACCTTGACCTTGTAATACCTTGATGAATACACCAACATATAGACCCTTAGTCTATACATATACAAATAATAGATCTTGCTAGAAAAGGTATATTTTAACTCAGCTCCAGCTGTGACAGCTGCTATGATTCCAAGTTATCTCTATTTCAGGTTACTGAAATCTAATGAACTCCGAACTAAAATTTAGCAACACTAAAGTTTTAAGTAGAGATGAGGGTGAAGATGATAGTTAAATTACACAGTATTGATATGAGACACACTGAAGGCAGAAAATATGTGAACATTAAGTGCCTTTATTACACATTTTACATTTCATCAAGTACAGCACAGTGTGAAAATATGCTATCTTAGTTTGTTTCCTCACCACCACGACTTAGCTGCTTGGTTTTTTTTTAAACGTCACAGTCCTTGGGGGCGTGTCCCTAATATCTTAAGGATAAGATTGACAATGATTCCCTGAATACACTTAAGATTTTCACACTTTAGTGACAAATTTCACTTTGTATAATATCAGCCGTGTGAAAGTGAAACATAAATAATTCTGTGTGAGGCTTCGTGCTGTCAAAAGATATGTGATGGTGTGCTTTACATTGATGCCTTTACAATGAACATAAACTAGCAAGAAAAAAGTGTCCTTGACAAATTTTGAACTATATGTTTTAAAATAATGATTGTTGTTTTTAAATTCGTAAATATAGATTTTAGATTGATATATTTGTCAGAGGTTCTGTATATTTTCATGTCAAAGTCAGCAATCTAAGAAGTTTGATGTATCGAGTGAAGCCATGAACTCCAGTTTGGGTAACTTATCTTCCAAATAGTTTGAGGACAGAACTATCCTCAATTATGCTTCAGGTTTTATAATAGGTTATTATGACATATTCAATCAAGTTGATACTGTATTGTACGTGTTAGAGGCAATTACTGAATGTGGTTTTATTTTTATTTTCGTTTTTCCATAGATTGATATAATAAACAAGTTCAGTATGTGGGGATTTTTCTGAAAGGTTTTATTCAGTAGGACTTGATACAGCGCAGTGTCCCATGCTAGGATATTGAGGATGTGGGTCACAGCCCAGAGAAAATCCAGAGTCATGATGGGTCATTTTATTTGAATCACAAGCAATTTTCTCTTCACAATAAGAAAATATTACCCAATTGAGTTGAAAATTTCAACAGAATATACAGTTTTTATAGGACATTTTTATAGCAGCGAAAATTTCTTAAGCAATGCATTCAACATTTTATCTTATCAATGATATGGAAAAGATTATCACTAAATGTAAGAAATGAGTTTATAAAATTAATAAACATACTGATTTTATAGAATACATTAGAATGTTCTTAAGAGAAACAGATGACCATTTTGCAGAGATCTCATAGACAATCTATACGGTAACATGGAATAGACAGGGAAACGATCATGAGAAAACAATTCAGTGAATTTAGATGTCTAAGGATTTACTGGTTGATTAGTATAAACTTATAGCCATACAAAAGCATGATCTTTGATCTAAAAATTTCTATTTTCATTCTACCACACTGTTACATATTTTTTTCTTTCTGTATTTTAGATATATTTCATTTTTATAATTATGATTCTAAATTAAGCCTACATATATGCACACCTTTTATATTTATTCTAAAATGAAGCATACACATATATACACATCTATGTATAATTACATACATAGATGTATGTAATATAATTACATACATGTGTAATTAATTAATGCATGTATATATATATATATACACACACACACACACGTATATAAATTATTAATCATTCTCAGTTAAACAATTTATTGATCTAAATGTCTATGATATACCTGGCACTGAGCTTGGTATTGGCATAAGAATGAATATGGTAGGGCACTGCAGAGCCTTTATTTTAGTAAAAGAGTTTCTGAAAGCTTTCTACATGCGCCATCAAGAAAGTTATTCTGCAACAATCTATTTTTACTGTCATAGACAAATATTTTTCTACATTCAGTATAGTACAATTTAATAGGATACAAGTAATAAATGCTGCAATAAGTTAGACTACATATAAAAATCTAAGCCATTTGAGTTCAAGAATTTACTCATCAAATTATAGCCAATCCATTTGCACATCCAAAATACTAAAAGGTTGTGTAGGTGAAGGGTTAGAGTTCTGACTTCAGATGACTTCCTTTAATTTTAAGGGGAAACAACAAATGTATTAAAAAGTTTTAATGCCAGTAAACAATTCAAATAACAGTTCAAAAGCATCATATGAGAAATTATTTAGACCATATGTGCTATAGGGATTTAATAGATTCAGGACAACGGGATACAGTGGCCTTTGTGGAAGAAGTTGACAATTACAAAGGCAGTATTTAGAAAGGCAGAGAGAAAGTTAGTGGACATTACAGGCAGAAATCCAAACAAGTGGAAAATGACAAAATATGTTTAAAGTGTGGGATGGACTATAGAAAGTATTTTTCTTTCAGCAATTTTCTAATAGGTGTATTGATTCTTCACTTAAGTTTATCTTGAAATAATTGTAATGAAAAATTATAAGAATCATGATAACCCACCTTACTCTGTGCCAGGCACTCTTCTTATTGTTTTGTAGATATTGATCCCTTGGTCTAGATGTCTACAACCTTATCTTGCTTTATTCTCAGATAAGAAATATGAGGTACAGAGAGGTAAACTGACTTGCCCCAGACCACCAGTTCACTAACTATATTACAGCATGTATTTAAAGCAGATACCTGATTCTAGACACCACATCCTTGATATTTATGTTCTATCCTAAGTTCACTCTGAAACATTATAGATTCTTTAAAGACAAAATAATATTTCCTTTATTGCTGTTCCTGTCAAATTCACATGTAAGTATAGCATAGCAGGTTTACAAGTTCATAAGTTTTGGTTTGCCTAGGTTTCTTAACATAGACAGTAGTACATACCCTCCCAAGTTCCTGAAAGCTAAATAATCTATTTAAAATAGTTAGCACAGTGCCAGATATGACATATTATAAGCATTTAACAAATAAGAATTAAACAAATAATAAAATAGTACAAATAGCAGAAGGAAGGAAGAATAATACTGAGGTCATAAGATAATTGTGAACACTCAGCTTCTTACTATGTGTTAAGCATTATCTTAAACTGAGACACAGAGACGTTGAATACATCTCCAAAATTCACAGAGTTCTGGTGTCCAAGACAATACACATTGCACTAAATTGCTTGTGTTAAATTTGCCCTTATCTTGATGTAAGTCAATAATGTTCAGCCTGATGAAGCACATTCTCCTAGGAATCAGGCCAGAGTGAGCCAATCAGGCTATGTTCCATTCCTCCTTGTTCAGACAAGCTCATGGCTGTATGAACTTCTATGAGTGATAGGCATATTCATTTTAATAAGGATGTTATGTGGTAGGCACAGTCAACTTTTGATTGTTTTGGATTCTCAAAAATATTTAAGCTTATTCCTAACTCTGGGACAGAGAAGTAAATTCCAAAATGCTTCAGAAATTGTATTTCTATTAATTTTGTCTTTAAATTTAGGCTTATTTATTGGATTAGAATATCTCTGACTCTCATAACTACTCAAAATTTTTCAGCATAACATCAAAGTGTCTTAACTGAAAGTTCTACAGTGAAGCCTGCAAATTGTATTCTCCCTTTCTCTAGTGTATATAGATAGATATGTGTGTGTGTGTATATATATATATATATATATATATATATAGTGTGTATTTACAGAGTGTGTATATATTATATATATAGTACACATATATATTTTAATTTTAGATTTATAGAAAGTTTGCACAGATAGTAGTGTTCCCATATATCCACAACTAGTTTCTACTATTATTTATTCTTACAAGAGTTTAACACACTTGTTACAGTTAATGAACCAGTATTGATCCATTATTATTAACTAAAGTCTATACTTCCTTCAGATTTACTTAGTTTTTATCTAATATTTATTTTGTGTTCCAGGATCTCATAAAAGAGACCATGTTACAATGAGTCTCTTGTCTGTGAGGGTTTCTAAGGTTTGGTCCTTTTTCCTTTTACCACTTTATTGAGGTAAGACTGGCACACAAGAAGGTGTACATATTTAATGTATACAATTTAATTAGTTTTCCAAAAAGTATACATCTGTGAAACCATCAGCACAATCTGCTAAAATGTATCTATCACCTCCAAAAGTTTACCTTCATCCTTCTTCTTATTATTACTATTATAATTAATATTACTCCTGATGAGAACACAACATAAGATGTACATGATGCTGTATCTGGCTTATTTCACATAGCATAATGTCTTCTAAGTTTATCTATATTGTATCATAGTGCAGGATTTTCTTCTTTTTTATGACTGAATAATATTCCACTGTATGTGTATACCACATTTTCTTTATCCATTCAGTTTTTGACACACATTTAGCTTGCTTCCAAATCCTGCCTAATGTAAATAATGCTGCAGTGGATATGAGAGTACAGATATTTCTTCAAATCTTGATTTCAATTACTTTGAATATATATCCAGATGTGGAATTGAGGGACTATACAGTAGTTCTAATGTAATTTTTATTTTAAGAGGAGAAAAACAATTTATTAAATTATGTGCACTTATCATATGGGAAAACCGTAGCAAGAGCAATTCAAAGTGTGGCTTAGAACTCCAACTTATATAGCCTCTTCAACAAAGAACATACATTTATAGAGAAATGACATTATAAAGAAAAGCAGTTTTAGGCATCCAAGGGTGGCAAACAGTGAGAGGAAACTAATGGAGTAAAGTTTATTTGCAGATTCTTTGGTGCCATCTATGGGCTAAGGATCTAGAGTTGTCTCCAGTAAGGAACAATTTATAGCCTGTCTGTAGGCAGAAATGGGGGAGGGTAGAGAGAGGTTTTCTTGCATTTCATGCTTCTAAATTGCCCTCAGCTCAAAAACGTTTTTATGTCAAAGAGGCATGTGTTAGGGTTACATTCTGTGCTTTCCTTCAAGGCACAGATACACATAACCTCAGGCACTTCACAAGGAAGCAACTGTAGGGGAGCAAATTTTGCCACTCCAAAATATGTCTCTTTGGCATGAGGAGTAATTTAAGCAGATTACTTTTAAGAAACAGAAGACTCAGGAAGACTTTCTTTTTACTTCTCTCTGAGCTGCCTAAATAGTTTAGATAAAGGGCTGTTCCCAGAATAGAACAGATATCTCATCAGAGATATCTGCAAAGAACACGGGCTAAGTGTGGTGGGGAAACTCTTGGCAGGGCCTGGAAATGACTTCACTACAAGTCCAATTGTTTCCTCTTTTTTTTTTTTTTTTTAGCATCTTTATTGGAGTATAATTGCTTTACAATGGTTAGTTTCTGCTTTATAACAAAGTGAATCAGCTATACATATACATATATCACCATATCTCTTCCCTCTTGCGTCTCCCTCCCACCCTCCATATCCTACCGCTTTAGGTGATCACAAAGCAATGAGCTGATCTCCCTGTGCTATGCAGCTGCTTCCCACTAGCTACCTATTTTACATTTGGTAGTATTTAATAAGACAATGCCACTGTCTCACTTTGTCCCATCTTACACTTCCCCCTCCCTGTGTCCTCAAGTCCATTCTCTACATCTGTGTCTTTATTCCTGTCCTGCCCCTAGACTCATCAGAACATTTTATTTTTATAGATTCCATATATAGGTGTTAGCATACAGTATTTCTTTTTCTCTTTCTGACTTACTTCACTCTGTATGACACACACTACGTCCATCCACCTCACTATAAATAACTCAATTTTATTTCTTTTTATGGCTAATATTCCATTGTATATATGTGCCACATCTTCTATATCCATTCATCTGTCGATGGACACTTAGGTTGCTTTCATATCCTGACTATTGTAAATATAGCTGCAATGAACATTGTGGTACATGACTCTTTTTGAATTATGGTTTTCTCAGGTTATATGCCTGGTAGTAGAATGGCAGGGTCATATGGTAGTTCTATTTTTAATTTTTAAAGGAACTTCCAATCTATTCTCCATAGTGGCTGTATCAATTTACATTCCCACCAAGCACGAAACAGGGTTCCCTTTTCTCCACACCCTCTCCAGCATTTATTGTTTGTAGATTTCTTAATGATGACCATTCTGACTGGTGTGAAGTGATACCTCACTGTAGTTTTGATTTGCATTTCTCTAATGATTAGTGATGTTAAGCATCCTTCCATGTGTTTGTTGGCCATCTGTATACCTTCTTTGGAGAAATGTCTACTTAGGTCTTCTGCTCATTTTTGGATTGGATTGCTTGTTTATTTGATATTGAGCTGCATGAGCTGCTTGTATATTTTGCAGATTAATCCGTTGTTGGTTTCTTCATTGGCAAATATATTTTCCCATTCTGAGGGTTGTCTTTTTGTCTTGTTTATGGTTTCCTTTGCTGTGAAAAAGCTTTTAAGTTTCAGTAGGTCTCATTTGTTTATTTTTGTTTTCATTTCAATTTCTCTAGGAGGTGGGTCAAAAAGGATCTTGCTGTGATTTACGTCAAAGAGTGTTCTTCTTACATTATAATATAAGAGTTTTATAGTGTTTGTCCTTACATTCAGATCTTTAATCCATTTTGAGTTTATTTTTGTGTATGGTGTTAGGGAGTGTTCTTATTTAATTCTTTTACATGTAGCAGTCCAGTTTTCCCAGAACCACTTATTGAAGAGGGTGTCTTTTCTCCATTGTATATTCTTGCTCCCTTTATCAAAGATAAGATAACCATATGTCCATGAATTTACCTCTGGGCCTTCTATCCTGCTCCATTGATCTATATTTCTGTTTCTGTGTCAGTATCATATTGTCTTAATTACTGTAGCTTTGTAGTATAGTCTGAAGTCAGGGAGACTGATTCCTCCAGCTCCATATTTCTTTCTCAAGATTGCTTTGGCTATTCGAGGTGTTTTGTGTTTCCATACAAGTTGTGAAATTTTTTGTTCTAGTTCTATGAAAAATGCCACTGGTAGTTTGATAGGGATTGCATTGAATCTGCAGATGGCTTTGTGTAGTATAGTCATTTTCACAATGTTGATTCTTCCAATCCAAGAACATGGTATATCTCTCCATCTCTTTGTATCATCTTTAATTTCTTTCATTAGTGTTTTATAATTTTCTGCATACAGGTCTATTTTCTCCTTAGTAGGTTTATTCCTCAGTATTTTATTCTCTTTGCTGCAATGGTAAATGGGAATGTTTCCTTAATTTCTCTTTCAGATTTTTCATCATTTGTTTATGGAATGCAAGAGATTTCTGTGCATTAATTTTGTATCATGCTACTCTAACAAATTAATTGATTAACTCTAGTAGTCTTCTGGTATCATCTTTAGGATTCTCTATGTATAGTATCATGTCATTTGCAAACAGTGACAGTTTTACCTATTCTTTTCTGAATTTGATTCCTTTTATTCCTTTTCCTTCTCTGACTGCCATGGCTAAAACTTCCAAAAGTGTGTTGCATAATTGTGGTGAGAGTGGGCAACCTTGGGCAATCTTGTCTTGTTCCTGATCTGAGAGGAAATGATTTCAGGTTTTCCCCATTGAGAATGATGTTGGCTGTGGGTTTGTCTTACATGACCTTAATTATGTTGAGGTAGATTCCCTCTATGCCTACCTTCTGGAGAGTTTTTATCAAAAATCGGTGTTGAATTTTGTCAAAAGCTCTCTATGCATGTATTGAGATTATTATATGGTTTTTATCTTCAATTTGTTAACATGTTGTATCACATTGATGGATTTGCATATATTGGAGAATCCTTGCATTCCTGGGATGAACCCCACTTGATCATGGTGTATGATCATTTTAAGGTGCTGTTAGATTCTGTTTGCTTGTATTTTATTGAGGATTTTTAAATCTATGTTCATCAGTGATATTGGGTGTAGCTTTCCTTTTTTTGTGCCATCTTTCTCTGGTTTTGGTATCAGGGTGATGGTGACCTTGTAGAATATGTTTGGGAGTGTTCCTCCATCTGCTTTATTTTGGAAGAGTTTGAGAAGGATAGGTGTTGGCCCCTCTCTAAATATTTGACAGAATTCTCCTGTGAAGCCATCTGGTCCTGGGTTTTGGTTTGTTGGAAGATTTTTAATCACAGTTTCAACTTCAGTGCTTGTGATATGTCTGTTTCTATTTTTGTTTCTTCCTGGTTCAGTCTTGGAAGTTTGCGCTTTTCTAAGAATTTGTCCATTTCTACCAGGTTGTCCACTTTATTGGCATATAGTTGCTTGTAGTAATCTCTCATGATCCTTTTTATTTCTACAGTGTCAGTTGTTACCTCTTGTTTTTCATTTCTAATTCTGTTGATTTAAGTCTTCTCCATTTTTTACTTGATGAGCCTAGCTAAGGTTTTATCAATCGTTCATCTTCTCTAAGAACCAGCTTTTAGTTTTATTGATCTTTGTTACTGTTTCCTTCATTTCTTTTATTCTGATCTGATCTGTATGATTTCTTTCCTTCTGCTAAATTTGGGTGTTTACTGTTCATCTCTCTCTAATTGCTCTAGATGTAAGGTTAGATTGTTTATTTGTGATATTCTTGTTTCTTGAAATAGGATTGTATTGCTATAAACATCCCTCTTATAACTGCTGCATCCCATAGATTTTGGGTCACTGTGTTTTCATTGTCATTTGTTTCTAGGTATTTTTAAAATATTTTTTCTTAGATTTCTTCAGTGATCTCTTGGTTATTTAGTAGCATATTGTTTAGCCTCCATTTGTTTGTGCTTTTTACAATTTTTTTCCTGTAATTGATATCTAGCCTCATAGTGTTGTGGTCAGAAGAGATACTTGATATCATTTCAATTATCTTAAATATACCAAGGCTTGACTTGTGACCCAAGATATGATCTATCCTGGAGAATGTTCCATGAGCACTTGAGAAGAAAGTATATTCTGTTATTTTTGGATAGAATGTTCTATAAATATCAATTGAGTCCATCTTGTTTAATGTGTTGCTTACAGCTTGCATTTCCATATTTATTTTCATTTTGGATGACCTGTCCATTTGTGAAAGTGGGGGGTTTAAATCCCCTACTATTATTGTGTTGCTGTTGGTTTCCCCTTTTATGGCAGTTAACATTTGTTTTACGTATTGAGGTGCAGGGTACATAAATATTTACAGTTGTTATATCTTCTTCTTGGATTGATCCCTTTATCATTATGTAGTGTCCTTCTTTGTCTCTTGTAATAGTCTTTATTTTAAAGTCTATTTTGTCTGTATGAGGATTGCTACTTCAGCTTTCTTTTGATTTCCATTTCCATGGAATAATTTTTTCCATCCCCTCACTTTCAGTCCGTTTGTGTCCCTAGGTCTGAAGTGGGTCTCTTGTATACAGTATATATATGAGTCTTGTTTTTGTATCCATTCAACCAGTCTATGTCTTTTGGTTGGAGTATTTAATCCATTTACATTTAAGGTAATCATCAATATGTATTTTCCTATTACCATTTTCTTAGTTGTTTTAGGTTTGTTATTGTAGGTCATTTCCTTCTCTTGTGTTTCCTGACTAGAGAAGTTCCTTTAGCATTTGTTGTAAAGCTGGTTTGGCAGTGCTGAATTCTGTTAGCTTTTGCTTGTCTGTAAAGGTTTTAATTTCTCTGTCGAATCTGAATGAGATCCTTGCTGGGTACAGTAATCTTGGTTTGTAGTTTTTTGCCTTTCATCACTTTAAATATGTCCTGCCACTCCCTTCTGGCTTGCAAAGTCTGTTGAAAGATCAGCTGTTAACCTTATGGGTGTTCCTTTGTATGTTATTTGTTGCTTTTCCCTTGCTGCTTTTAGTATTTTTTTATTTGTATTTAACTTTTGATAATTTGATTAATATGTGTCTTGGTGTTTTCCTCCTTGGATTTATGCTGTATGGGACTCTCTGCACTTCCTGGACTTGATTGATTATTTTCTTTCCCATATTAGGGAAGTTTTCAACTATAATCCCTTCAACTATTTTCTCAATCCCTTTCTTTTTCTCTTCTTCTTCTGGGACCCCTATAATTCGATTGTTGGTGCATTGAATATTTTTCCAGAAGTCTCTGAGATTGTTCTCAATTCTTTTCATTCTTTTTTAAATTTATTCTGCTCTGCAGCAGTTATTTCCACTATTTTATCTTCCAGCTCATTTATCCATTCTTCTGCCTCAGTTATTCTGCTATTGATTCATTCTACAAATTTTAAAATTTCATTTATTGTGTTGTTCATCATTGTTTGATTGCTCTTTAGTTCGTCTAGGTCCTTGTTAAAAGTTTCTTGCATTTTCTCCATTCTATTTATGAGATTTTGGATCATCTTTACTATCATTACTCTGAATACTTTTTCAGGTTGACTGTCTTTTTTACTTTTCATTTACTTGGTCTGGTGAGTTTTTACCTTGTCTCTTCATCTGCTGCATATTTCTCTGTCTTCTCATTTTGCTTAACTTACTGTGTTTGTGGTCTCCTTTTTGCAGGCTGCAGGTTTGTAGTTCCCATTGTTTTTGGTGTCTGTCACAGTGGCTAAGGTTTGCTCTGTGGGTTATGTAGGTTTCTTTATGGAGGGGACTGGTGCCTGTGTTCTGGTGGATGAAGGTGGATCTTGTCTTTCTGGTGGGCAGGACCACACTAGGTAGTGTGTTTTGGCATGTCTGTGAACTTAGTATGATTTTAGGCAGCCTCTCTGTTAATGGGTGGGGTTATATTCCTCTCTTGCTCGTTGTTTGGCATGGGGTGTCCAGCACTGGAGCTTGCTGGTCCTTGAGTGGAGCTGGGTCTTAGAGTTGAGACGGACATCTCTGGGAGAGCTCTTGCTGATTGATATTACGTGGGGCTGGGAATTCTCTGATGGTCCAATGTCCTGAACTCAGCTCTCCAACCTCAGAGCCTCATGCCAGACATCCTGCCAGAGCATCAACACCCTGTTGGTCCCAGGTTCAGAAGAAAATGGTGAAAAAAAAAGAAAGAAAATAAATAAATAAAATAAAATGAAGCTATTAAAATAAAAAAGAAAAAGTTATTACAAAAAAAACCTTAATTAAAAAAAAAGAAGAGAGCAATCAAACCAATAAACAAATCCACCAATGATAACAAGTGTCAAAAAGTATACTAAGATAAACATAAAAATCTGAAAATAGTCAGTTGCATACAGCAAACCCCAAGTCTATAGTTGTTCCCAAAGTCCACTGCTGCAATTTTGGGATGATACGTTGTGTATTCAGGTATTCCACAGATAGAGGGTACATCAAGTTGATAGTGGAGATTTATTCCACTGCTCCTGAGACCTCATGGAGAAATTTCCCGTTCTCTTCTTTGTTCACACAGTTCTTGTGGTTCAGCTTTGGATTTGGCCCTTCCTCTGCATTAGGTAGCCCTCTGGCGTCTGTTCTTCTCCCAGACAAGAGGGGGTTAAAGGAGCGTCTGGTTAGGGATTAAAGTAAGCAGCTGGCTCACTCATTCCAGGGGGATGGAGGGTTACAGCATGGGGTCCAGACTGTGGCAGCAGAGGCCAGTCTGATATTGCAACAGCCTGTGGAGTGTCATGTGTTCTCCCAAGGAAGTTTTCCCTGGATCATGGGACCCTGGCAGTGGCAGGCTGCACAGGCTCCAGGGAGGGGAGGTGTGGATAGTGACCTGTGCTTGCACACAGGGTTCTTGGTGGCTGCAACAGCAGCCTTAGTGTTTCATTCCTGTCTCTGGTGTCTGCACTGATAGCTGTGGCTCACACCCATCTCTGAAGCTCGTTTAGGCAGTGTTCTGAATCTTCTCTCCTTGCGCACCCCGTAACAATTCTCTCTTGACTCTCAGGCAGTTCCAGACATTTTGCTGGACTCCCTACTGGCTAGCTGTGGGGCACTATCCCCCTTCAGTCTGTGTTCACGCAGCCAACCCCAGACTTCTCCCTGGGAAATGACCTCCAAAGCCTGAGCCTCAGCTCCCAGCCCCCACCCACCCTGGCAAGTGAGTAGACAAGGCTCTCAGGCTGGTGAGTACTATTTGGCAATGATCCTCTGTGTGAATCTCTCTGCTTTGCCCTCTTCACCCCTGTTGCTGCACTCTTCTCTGTGGCTCTGAAGCTTCCCCCTGCCACCTCCTGTCCCCCGCCAGTGAAGGAGCTTCCTAGTGCATGGAAACTTTTCCTCCTTCACAGCTCCCTCCCAGAGGTTCAGGTCCATCCTTATTCTTTTGTCTCTGTTTATTCTTTTTTTCTTTTGCTCTACCCAGGTATGTGGGGAGTTTCTTTCCTTTTGGGAAGTCTGAGGTCTTCTGCCACCGTTCATTACGTGTTTTGTAGGAGTTGTTCCACATGTAGATATATTTTGATGTATTCATGGAGGGGAAGGTGATCTCCATATCTTACTCCTCCTCTATCTTGAGGGTCCTCCACATTTTCTTGAATGTGTTTAATATGTTATTGATTTATTTATCTTCTATTCTACAAGGAAGTATAAACTCATTTTGTCTTTAACTTTATGTCCAATATTTAGTCAGTCTAGAAGAGAGGATGGTCAGTAATCACTTTTTGAAAGAAAGAAAGAGAAGAGGCAAGGACAGAGGGAAGACAAATGAATGAACAAGGCAGTGTGATATCACAGGGAGTTGTTTACAGGGAACTCTATGACTGTCAGGATTGCTGAAGAAAGAATAATTAAAGGTGTTGTCTTTTCACCAAAAGACCTCTATTCAAAGGCCCATGACCTATTATTATTTATATTGAGAAATACCAAAAAAAAAATCAATATACCCTTCATAGCTCCTTCAATTTTCTAATAAATAATTGATGTTTGTGGCATTTAAAATGAAATAACAGGGGATTCCCTGGTGGCGCAGTGGTTGAGAATCTGCCTGCTAATGTAGGGGACATGGGTTCAAGCCCTTGTCTGGGAAGATCCCACATGCCGCAGAGCAACTAAGCCCGTGAGCCACAACTGCTGAAC
>NW_006785667.1:362857-440340 GCF_000442215.2 Lipotes vexillifer
TGCTGAACCTGCGCGTCTGGAGCCTGTGCTCCGCAGCAAGAGAGGCCGCTATAGTGAGAGGCCCACGCACCACAATGAAGAGTGGACCCCGCTTGCCACAGCTAGAGAAAGCCCTGCACAGAAATGAAATAAATGAATTAAAAATAAAAATTAAAATAAATGAATTAATTAATAAACTCCTACCCCAACATCTTCTTTAAAAAATTTTAAAAATAAAAATAAAATAAAATGAAATAACAGTTGGTTTTTGTCTGATTAATGGCTTGTTAGAATAATCATGATCTCTATCTTCCCCAGGGGGTACTTACTTAAGTGGCATCCTTTGTAGTATGTTATGTCCTTCCACCTTTGAATTAAGAATCTTTAAATATAACCATTTAATAGGAAATGAATAAGTAAACTTCCATTTGCCTTTATTTGATGAATAACTGGAGGCAATTTGAAAAAGAGTTGAAAATTCTCTTCAGTATTATTTTCAATCATTTTTTGTTTCATTTTGCTTTGTTTTGTTTATTTAAAATGGATTTTTAAAACTTGGTTAGCTCTGATAAACTGAGATTATGTCTAATTACTTAGGACACAATTTATACTCACCTAAAAAATCTCTCACCAGTAATAACACACTTTTGAAATATTTTTAATGAACAATTCAATTATTTTTTTTAATTGTAAAGTTTACTTTGTTAATATATAATTGAGTGGTTTGTACATGATTTACATGCTTAACAGAAACATGTTTCCAGCTTTATTGACATGAATTACTGTATAAGTTTAAGACAGCACAACAGTTTGATTTATATATCTTGTGAAATAATTATCCCAAAACGTTCAGCTAATACCCATTATCTCATATAGATAAAATAAAAAGAAAAGAAGAAAAACATTTTCTCCTTGTGATGAGAACTGTTAGAATTTACTATATTAATTACTTTCCTATATATCATCCAGCAGTTTTAACTCTAGTCCTTCTGTTGTACATCACACTCCTAGTATTTATTTATCTTATAACTGGAAATTTGCACCTCTGTAGGAGAAGGTTTTTGAAGAGATCTGTACATTCACATTCAGCCACAGAAGCAAATAATTATAATACAATGGTGATCATCATCATAATAATAAAAATCTAGGCAAATAAATATTTTCTCTACATAGCTCATAACTTCCTCCCTATTACAGGAAGTTTTTATTATTTTTTAATAGCTTTTGATTTTACAACTTAGAAAATTTTTATACTGAAGTCAGAAAATTATATATACTTTAGTCAATTTAATGAAGTAACATAGCTTCTTATTTACAATAATGAATGTGAAATTTTTATAGAACCTCTGGTCCACTGGAGAAAAACAAAACAAAACAAAAAACAAACAACCAAAAAACAATTTTAGTCTATCTCTGCAAATTCCCCTGTGAGAAATATAAGAGGTCAGTTGGGTAACTCAGTACTTTTCTTTTAAAATACTCAGCATGTAGTGACCCAATAAAGGGACAATTCAATGGATCCATCGTTCTTAGTGTTCTAGTTATTGGGTTGGTTAACTCTTGTGTGATTTTCTTGGATTCCACCCATGAGCTTTCTTCTGGTGTCTGATACTGACTTCTATCAATGGATTCTTCTTGTACCTGATGCTGAATTCTGTAAATGTGAGTTCTGATATTTGCCTTGTCTTTCTCAGACCTTCTGTGATCCATCGATGATCCTCTGATGCATGTTGGACCTTCTTCATCTCTTACTGACCCTGATATAATATGGGTTATATCTCTTTTTTTTTTTCGGCTTGATTTGGTCAACTCAAGAGCTTAGGCTGCAGGATCACTAAGCTCCTACAATGGCCACCCATGTTACTGAAATCTTCTCAACCTGGTGCCTCTGAGCAGGTAGACAATTTGAACATATTTTATTCCATTTGGTAAATTAAGGAAAACAAATCTCAAGTTCTTCCAGTTCTCCTCCATTTTGAATAATCTATCTCTCTCTCTCACACACACATACACACACACACACACACACACACACACACACACACACACACACACATACCACGATATTGTATTTGGATCCAGTTGGAACAAATTGAGGCTAGGAAAGGACAGCCTTCAATAAAATTCCCTATCAGATAATCTAATGAGAATCCAGGAAAAACTCATCTGTTTTCCCCTGTTTTTCTCACTTGTTTCGCAGGGTATCTTCTCTGGGTGTGTAGGTGTATACCTCCCCCTGGACTCACTGCCTCACTTCTGATTTTCATCTTCTTTCCACTGTCCCCTAGAACCCTAAGTGTGGGGAGGGTATTTCTCCTAGGTAATACCCTAATTTGCCCCTGTGTTAATAATATCTAACTAGGCATATACCTAGGGTTGTATAAAATACGTAACTTTACACACCAAAATATTTGCTTTATGTAGTAGGGCTTCAAATGCATCCTGCTAACATGAGAAATCTATCAATTTTATTTTAGGAAATCTCCATAAAAAGGCAACAAAAAATATTCAGTGTGTTTATGATTGCTTATGCTCTATTGCTGGGTATTTTTCTGACAGGAGAGAATTATCAGCTTGACCATGTCTTGCTGGGAACTTAATCTTCTGCTTGAAACTTTATATGTCTGAGGATTGGCAAAGCTTCCACAGGATCTTCATTGGCTCCATACTTTTCAGACCGTATTTCTCCAATTCACAAATACGTATAGTGAGGTTTAGGGTGTGTTGGTATCCCTGTACCATCTCTTTACCTTTGTATTAGGATGCTGGGTGAGTTGGCCCAGTGAGTGTCAAGGTATCCTGGGAGCCACCCCTACCTGGACCTGGATAGTCAGTAGTAACTACTCTCAAAAATGTGTGAACTACTAATGACACCTTACTAAAACCACACTAAATTTCCCTTTGCCGTATCACTGTAAAGGCTTGATCCACTTTAGTTCCAAGGAAGAATGATGTAGTGAGGACACTAGGGTGTAAAGAAACAATAATCTTGACCAACTGGAGTTTTAAATAATAGTAATCCCACCAAGGGCCCTCTGATGCCTTGGGAAGGGCTCCCTTCAAATAAAGGTTCTTGAACCTTCCCTTCAGTAACTTCTTGTAAATCCAACTCTGATAAATAAAACACATTCAGCAGTTTCTAACGACTCTCTACTACTGAATTTTACACTGAAGCAATGCAATAGAAGCACTGCTTTCCCACATTAAAGCACCAGAAGTGTAACAAAGGCACACAGGCTGTTCTTAGTGTCATGTGTTCCAAGGCTACAGGAAGAACCCCTGCTCCACTGCCCCAAAGTAATTTTCATATTTTATTACTCATACAGAGTCATCTTCCTCATGCTTAAACACTGACTTTGGAAAGAGCAATATATCAATTCAAGTCACCTTTGGGGTGCCTAATATTATATAGATTACATTCCACACATTGCATGTTTTTTTTAAGAAAAAATAGAAATTGATATGTGGAAAGAATAAATAGGAAAACTCACAAAGGATTTCAGTTATTAAGTCTCTTGGGGAAGTAATAGATATAAGAGCTTCACCATGTTGGCAACCCACAGGCTTGAGAGTACACAAGTACTAAAACATGTCACAGGGTTATATGAAGTCAGGCCACAAGGGATCAACATAGGGAGAAGAAGCGTATTTTCTTAAGGTTATGTGGTGCTATGTAGAGACACTGACAAAATGTTTAGGTGCTGTGTAAATAATTGAGTTCTTTTCTGATTGCTGTTTGTCCTCTAGAAAAAAACAAAGTCATCTGCTCTTGGCTGGGCAGTGGTGTTGAGAAAAACAAGGAGATAGAATTTGATGAGTTATAAAGAATAGCTTCTGTGGGTCTGTTTAGGGATAAATGAGACCAGTGATATAAAGAAGGCAATGGTGACCTAGTTAAGTTTAGAAACCATGCTTACCAGAGAGAATGAAAATGGAGCAACAGATATATATATATATATATATATATATATATATATATATATATATATATATATATATATAAAGCTCAGAAAGTCTGTGCAAGGCATGAGGTCCTATTGCTGCCCACACACAAGACCACTTATGTGTTGGTTCCCTTATTGGAATGGGGTAGCATCTGGGCCCACAGCTTCCCCAGATCCTGCCAAATCCTCCTTCAGCATCTTCTACTCCTGGACCAGCTATGCTTTGATGAGGATCTCCACGATGAGTATCAAGAACTTCTTCTGCAGAACAACCCCATCCAGACCCCCAAAGTTGGAGGTCTGGAGGCATGGGAAGACCCCAACCTAGTGATTTACAGCTCATCTTAACAGTCCCCAGGTTATTGTTGCTTGCCTTGTTTCATGTCCATCTTCTCTTCCAGATCACTTTTCTTGAGGATTTTAGTTTCCTGTACCAGAGACAGATGCAACAGACTCATATAGACTCACATAACTAGCTCAAGCAATTGCTAGAGTCCAATCACCCAATAAACCACATGTTGCTCTGCTCCCCTCCTTGACTAAGATAAGTCTCATGTAGTGTTGGTAGTTTCCATAGCAGACATAGCTGCAAAGAGATTCCATAGTTCTGATGGCAGAATGATGGAATTGACCTATCATGGGCTGTGGGCTGGGCAGAGAATGGATAAAGTTTTTTTCCTGTAAATATGACTTATGAATAATCACTTCATGAAGAATTCCTGTATTAACCCCAAAGCATTGTTTTCTTCCTTAAGTGTGGTTATCTCCAAATCTATGTAACTTTTAATTATTTTCATCTCAAATATGTTATTTGTGTATGTGTATATGTTCATATCTTAAGTTTTTTTTTTTTCTTTTTCCTTCTACATCATCACTTGAACCTGTCCTGTCAGTGGATGTAGAGTAAAACCTCTATTTTTAGAATGGCATTAACTGTCTCACAAACAATAAATAAGGATTATGCTTAATCTACCACTATTTATATATTTATTCAGCAGTAGTGTGTTGTTCATATAGTAAAACAATATACTTTGAAGAATTAAAATATTATTAGATTAAAACTTTATAGAAATAGTATTCAATTGTAGTGAAACTGAAGGCATTGCTAGGTACAGGAAAACTGAGAGACTTTGTTTTAAGCAGACTTGCTCTAAAGGAATCTTTAAATATTCTAGTTGAAAGAAAATAATACCAAAGGGAAACTTGGTTCTTGAACCACAGAAATGATCAATCTCTGGGAAAATATAAAATATTTTGCATGTTTTTTTTTGTGTTATGTAGTCCTCTCACTGTTGTGCCCTCTCCCATGGCGGGGCACTGGCTCCAGATGTGCAGGCTCAGCGGCCATGGCTCACAGGCCCAGGCACTCCACGGCATGTGGGATCCTCCCAGACCAGGGAACGAACCCACATACCCTGCATTGGCAGGCAGACTCTCAACCACTGCACCACCAGAGAAGCCCAGTATTTTGCATCTTAAATTTTATAAAATGTGTATGACTGTTGAAAGCAAAATAAATATATACATTCACTTATACATAATACATATATAAATTTTAAAAATTTAACATGTTTTTTTGATGTATAGTATATATATTGTATATAGCAAAAATAAAATAAAGGTGGTTGATGTATGGTGGTGGGTAAATGGATCCATGTGGTTGCAAGGCTTCAAAATTTTACTTGAGATAGTAATATCATAACTCAAAATAAATGGAAAATATGAGTTATGGATATTAGAATTCCAAGAACAAGGACTTAAAAATATTCAATCTAAGGAAATAGAGCTAAGTACCAATATATACAAAATAGAATAGTGAAATATCCTTTATTATTCTAAATATACCTAAATATTCTAAATATACTTATATTATTATTAGAAAATTAGACTTCATAACAAGGAATGTTGTCAGGAATGAAGAATATTACACAATCATTAAAATGTTAGTTCACAAATAGAAGATCATAATACGTTTATGAACATAATAATATTAAAGCCTCAAAATACATAAAGCAAACATATAACTGAAAAAAGAAATAGACAAATACACAATTTTATTTAGAGGCTTCAATGTTCCCCTTTTAGTATTATGTAGTAGGCAGAAAATTTGCAAAGGTATAGAGGATTGGAAGAACATTATTAACTAACATGACATAATTGACATTCATGGGAGACTCCACCCAACAAGATAAACATGCATATTAATTTCACATGCACTTGGAACACTCATCAACAAAAGCCATATCCTAAGCATAAAATGTTTATTGCAAGTTAAAAATTGACAAATAAATAAATAAAGTCAAATTAACTAGAATTAAAATAAATAAAATAAAAAATTAAAATAGAATTTTGTAACAGACAAATATCTACAAAAGTCCCTAAATAATTGTATACTAAATTATATACTATTAAATAATGATTCAAGGAAGTCACAATTGAAATTGCACAATATTTGAATTAAATGAAAATAAAACATAACAAAATATGTGAGATGTAGCCAATCTAGTGCTTAAAGTAAAGTTTATGGTATTAAGGAAGAATGATCTTAGATCAATCATATAATTTCGGCTTTGAGACGCCAGAATAGGAATGGAAATTAAACCCAAACCAATAGAAGAGAGAAGTAATAAAAATAAGGGTAGAAAACAATAAAATATCAATGAAATCAAAAGATAATTCATACATTTCATAATCTTCTAGCCAAACTATTCCAAAAATACCTGTTTAAGAAATTAAATGGGGTATTACTACAAACACCATAGATAGGAAAATGATAATCAGAGAACAATATTAACAATTTTATGCCAATAAATTATATAATTTAGATAGTATGGTTTAATTCCTTGAAAGAAAGAATATTTACTCAAAAAAACAAGACAGAAAAAAAGAGAGAGTAAGAGTGAGCTAAATAGAGAGCTTAAATTGTTTTAAGTTTATTAAAGAAATTGAATTCATAGAAAATAATTTTTTTGGCTCAGATGGCTTCATCCAAGAACTCTACAAAATTTGTAAGAAAGATCATAACAATCTTACACAAATTTATTTTTTGAAATCAGTATTATATTGATATCAAAATGAAACAAAGATATTGTAAGGAAATAGAAGAGCAAGATTAATATCTCTCATTAATTTAGATGCAAAAATCAAGCAATGTATAGCAAACAGATCCTGAAATATATGAGGAGATAATATATCAAGAATAAACTGGGATTATTCTGAGAATGTAAAGCTAATTAAACATTTCAAAATCTATCAAACATCATGTCAACAGGCTAAAGAAGGAAAGTATATGAGCATCTCAAGGGAGGCATATAATATAGCTGAAAAAATTCAACAACATTCATGGTAAAAAAAAACTCTGAGGAAAATAAGAAATGATGGGAACTTCCTTAACATTATAAAGAACATCTACAATGAATTTTATGGCTAGTATAAAAATTAATGATGAATGATGGAATGCTTTCTAAATTGGAAACAAAAATGTATATCCATTAATACAAATATTTCTAGTGATGTTATTTATAATCATGAAAGACTGTAAAAACCCCAAATGTCCTTAATCTTAATCTAGTGAATGGTTAAACAAACTGATGCAACCACATAATGGAATACTACTCAACAGCTGAAAGTGACAAGTTATTAATACAAAAAACAACTTGAATGAATCAAAAAGACAGTTTTATAAGTGAAAAAACAAGCTCAAAACGTGATGTAAGAATGCACATATATTTATACTTATGTATGTATATTATTTTCATAAATATGTATATTCCTTTCATAAACATTCTGTATTCATCAAAATTATGTGGGCAGAAAATAGATGAAGAGTTGCCATGGGCTTGGTGTGGTGAGAGGGTGACTGCAAATTTACACAAGGGAATTTGGGGCACTAATGGAACTGTTCTATGTTGTGATTGTAGTGATGACTACATGAAAGTATCCATTTGTCAAAACTGTATGCCAGAAATTTCTTCAGAAGATGCAGTGTAAAAGTCAGTTACATGTGGAATGCAATGGCAAACTTCACAGTTATAAGTGTGAAAACTAAAGACTATATTCTGGCTTGGTTGAAATGTGATGGTAATGTGTAGATATGAGCTGTTATTAGAATTAAAACTTAGAGAATAAAACTCTCCTCCATTTTTCTTTGGATTACTGCCAGTTTTCAAGTATCTGCATCTATTGTGCTGTGAGTTAGAAAATGGTTTCTTAGAAATAAATATGAGAATGCCTCTGTCCACAAACATTGTGGAGTTTATATTAAGCCTCGTGATTTTGAAGAGACTTTAAAATTTTATTGGGGAAAAAAAAAAGAATAAAAGGAAAGGAAGCACATGAGAGAGATTTATGGAAAATAAATACATTGCTTTTTTAAACAAAGTTTCCCTGAGGTTCTTCCAAATATAAATATCCATTTTGAGTCTCTAAGAAAGACATATATTACGAACTTTCCCTAAATCACATAGCCACAGCCAATAATTTTTCTATAAGGCACTGCTTAGGACTACAGTTTATAAAGAGAAGATATTGAGAAAAGTCTAAGTAATATGCCACAAGAGATGTCATAATTATGGAAAAAGTGATATAGCATTTTCTAAGAGAAATTAACAAATAAGTTATTAGGATGATGTAGGTTAACTGTACAAAAGAAACAAACAGTGTCAAGTGAACTTCCCCTAAATTATCTGTATCTTAGTAAAGTGAACTTCCCCTAAATTATCTGTATATTAATGATGAAACCAATGAGATAATGTGCATGCTGCCCAACACCATATCTATCACTTGTAGAAGCACAAGAACTAAGGAGAAGACCTTCAAAGCAAAAAGGGAAAAGCAACAAGTTACATGCAAGGAAATGCCCATGAGGCTATGAGCTGACTTTTCTGTAGAAACTATGAAGGTCAGAAGGGAGTGGCATGACATATTTAAAGTGATTAAGGGAATAAACCTACAACCAAGAATACTGCCCTGGCAAGGACTTCATTCGGATTTGAAAGAGAGCAAAAGTTTTACAGACAAGTAAACCTAAAATAGTTCAGCACCACAAAACCAACATAACAAGAAATGTTGAAAGAACTTCTCTAAATAGAAAAGGTCAACAACTAGAAATATAAAATTTATGAAAGAAAAAATATTATTGGAAGGGCAAATACCCAGTAAAGGTACTAGATCAACTATTTATAAAGCTAGTAGGAAGGCTAAAAGCCAGAAGTAGTAAAATCATCTATATCCACAATAAGTAATTAAGGGATACATAAAACAAAAGGATATGAAATATGATGTGAAAAAACAGTAAATGTAGGGTGAGAGTAAAAATGCAGTGTCATTAATGCATGGTTGAACTTAAGAGATAAGCAACTTAAAATAATTATATACATACATAGATTGCTATACATAAACTTCATGGTTACCACAAAGCAAAAATCTATTATAGATGCACACAAAAAAACGAAAAAGGCATCCAAACATAACACTGAAAATAGTAATTAAGTAAAAAGGAAGACACCAAAAGTAGAATAAAGGAACAAAAAGAACTATAAAAAAATGTACAAAATGGCAATTAGTACATAGATATCAATAATTAATTTAAATGTAAATGGACTAGGTTCTCCAATTGAAAGAAAACAAGTAGCCAAACGGTTACAAAACAAGACACATAAATATGCTGCTTACAAAAAATCACTTCAGATCTAAAGAAACACACATGTTGAAAATGAAGCAATAGCAAAACGTATTCCATGCAAATGGAAACAAAAATTCCAGGGGAGCAATGCTTATGTCAGACAAAATAGACTTGGAAACATAGGCTGCATCAAAAGACAAAGAAGGACATTGCATAATGATCAAAGGATAAATCCAAGAAGATTATATATTTATATATATATGCATATATATATATACATATAATATATATGTATAATATATACATTATATATATGTAAAACATAGGAGCACTTAAATACATAATGCAAGTATTAACAGGCATAGAGGGAGAAATTGAGAGCAACACAGTAATAGTAGGGGAGTTTAAAACTACATTTACATCAATGGACAGATCATCCAGACAGAAAGTCAATAAGGAAACATTGGCCTTAAGTGACACATTAGACCTGATAAACTTAATAGATGTATATAACATTACATCTCAAAGCAACAGATTACATTCTACAGTATAGATGCCAGGCTAGGCCACAAAAGAATACTCAGTAATTTTTAGAAAATTGAAAATCATATAGGTATCTTTTCTGACTACAACATTATGAAACTAGAAATAAACTAAAAGAAAAATGAAAAAGGACACAGGCATGTGGAGGCTAAACAATATGCTACTAAACAACAAATGAGCCACTAAAGAAATCACATAGGAAATCAAAAAATATGTGGAGACAAATGAAAATGAAACACAGCAATCCAAAATCTATGTAAAAGTAACAGCAGTTCTAAGATGCAAGTTTATAGTGATAAAAAACTTACCCCAGGAAACAAGAAAAATCTAAAATAAGCAACCTAACTTTACACCTAAAGTAACTAGGAAAAGAAAAATAAACAAAACCCAAAGATAGTCAAAGGAAAGAGGTGATAAAGATCAGAGCATAAATATTCAATAAGAGAAAAAGAGATGAAAAAAGTTTGAAAAGATCAATGAAACTAAGAGCTGATTCTTTGAAAAGATAAACAAAATGGATAAACCTTTACCAGACTCCTCAGGAAAAAAAGAGATATAGCACAAATGAACCAAGTTAGATATAAAAAAGAAGTTACAATTGACACCACAGAAATATAAAGGATCACAAGAGATTATTACAAACAATTATATTGAATAAAATGAACAATCTAGAAGTAATGGGAAAATTGCTAGATGTGTATAATCTCCCAAGATTGAATCAGGAAGAAATAGAATATATGAACAGATCAACCACCAATAATAAAGTAGAATCAATAAAACTACCAACGAACAAAAGTCCAGTTGGTTTAACAGGTGAATTCTACCAAACATTTAGAGAATAGTTAACACTTATCCTTTTCAAAATATTCCCAAAAATTGCAGAAGAAGGAACTGTTCCAAACTAATTCTAAGAGTCCAGCATCAACCTGATACTAAAGCTGGAAAAATATATCACAAAAAAAGAAATTGACAGATCAATACCACTGCTGAACATAGATGTAAAAATACTTAACAAAATATTAGCAGTCTGAATTCAACAATACATTAAAAGGTTCATGCACTGTGATCAAGTGGGATTTATCCCAGAAATCCAAGGATGGTTCAAGGTCAGCAAATCAATCAATATGATACACCACATTAACAAACTAAAAAATAAAAATCATGTTATTATTTCAATAGGTACACAAAAACATTTTGATAAAATTCAACATCATTTTATGATAAAAACTCTCAACAAAGTACGGGTCCAGGAAACATACCTCAACATAATAAAGGCCATATATAACAAACCCATGGCTAACATCATACTCAAAGTTGGAAAGCTAGAAGTTTTTTCTCCAAGTTCAGGAACAAGACAAGAATGCCTATTCTTGTGCATTTTATTCAATGTGCTATTGAAATTCCTAGCCACAACAATCAGAAAAGAAAAATTAATTCAAATTGGAAAGAAAGAAATAAAAGTTTACTCTTCAGATGATATAATACAATTCATTAAAAAATCCTAAAGACACAACCAAAAAGCTGCTAGAACTAATCAGTGAATTCACTAACGTTGTAAGATGCAAAATCAATATACAGAAATCTATTATGTCTCCATAAATTAACAATAAAGTATCAGAAATTGAGTTAAAAAATCCCATTTACATTGCATCAAAACAAGTAAAATATTTAGAAATAAATTAAACTAAGGAAGTAAAAGAACTGTACAAAAAACCTAAAAGATACTGATGAAGGAAATTGGAGATGACACAAACAAGTGGAAAGATATACAGTGTTCATGGTTTGGAAGAAATAAGATTGTTAAAATGACCATATTACCTAGGGCAATTTACAGATTCAATGTAATACTTATCAAAATACCAATGGCATTTTTCATGGAACTAGAACAAATGAGCATAAAATTTATACTAAATATAAATATAATATTTATATATGGAAACACAAAAGATCCTGAATAGCCAAAACAATGTTCAAGTAGAACAAAACTGGGGATATCACACTCCCTTATTTCAAACTATACTACAAAGCTACAGTAATCAAAAAACTATGGTAGGGTTTCCCTGGTGGCGCAGTGGTTGAGAGTCCGCCTGCCGATGCAGGGGACGCGGGTTCGTGCCCCTGTCTGGGAAGATCCCACATGCCGTGGAGCGGCTAGGCCCGTGAGCCATGGCCGTTGAGCCTGCGCGTCCGGAGCCTGTGCTCCACAACGGGAGAGGCCACAACAGTGAGAGGCCCACGTACTGGAAAAAAAAAAAAAAAAAACTATGGTAGTGGCACAAAATCACTTACATAGATCAATGGAGCAAAAGAGTATAAGAATATAAGTGTATGGGTAGTTATACACCTATATGGGTAATTAATATTCACAAAGGAGGCAATAATATGCAGTAGCAAATGAATAGACTCTTCAGTAAATTGTATTGGGAAAACAGGACAGCTACATGCGAAAGAATGAAACTGGACTTCTTTCTCACATCATATACAAAAATAAACTCAATGGATCCAAGACTTAAATGTAAGGCATGAAATCATAAAACTTCTTGAGGAAAACAGGCATTAAGCTCTTTGTTATCAGTCTTAACAATATTTGTTTGAATATACCTACTCAAGCAAGAGAGACAAAAACAAAGATAAACAAATGGAACTACATTAACTTAAAAAGATTTTCAGGGATTTCCCTAGTGGTCTAGTGGTTAAGACTTCATGTTTGTTTCCACCACAGAGGGTGTGGGTTTGATCTCCGGTCGGGGAACTAAGATCCTGCATGTCACGTGGCATGGCCAAAGGGGGGGGGGGGAAGAATTGTATAGCTAAGGAAATTATATTTAAAAAGCAAAACAATCTAATTAAAATATACACAGAGGATATGAATGGATATTTTTCAAAAGAAGACATACAGATGTCCAGTAGGTACATGAAAAAGATGCTCAACATTCCTAATCATCAGGAAAATGCAGATCAGAACCACAATTAGATATTACCTCATACTTATCAGAGTGTCTATTATAAAAAAGACAGCAAATACCAAGTGCTTGTGAGGATGTGGGAAAAAGGGAACCCTTGTACACTGTTGGTGGAAATATAAATTGGGGCAGCCACTGTGGAGAACATTTGGAAGTTCCTCAAAAAATTAAAAATAGAACTGCCACATGGTCCTGCGGTTACAGCCCTGGAAATAAACTCTTCAATAAATTGTAAAAAATACTGAAATTTAAAAAATACTAAATATGAAAAATACTAAATCTCTAACTTGAAAAGATGTATATACAATGGACTATTACTCATCCATAAAAAGTAAAAAATTCTTGCCATTTATGACAACACTAATAGACCTAGATTATAATATGCTGAGTGAAATAAGTCAGACAGAGAAAGACAATACTGTATGGTTTTACTTATATGTGGATCTGAACAACAAAACAAATGAACATAACTAAACAGAAACAGGTCATGGATACCAAGAACAAATGGGTGATTTCCAGAGGGACAGGTGGTTGGGGGAGGAAATAAATTGATGATGGAGATTAAAAGGTATAAACTTTCATGTACAAAATAAATGGGTCATGGGTATGAAGTGTACAGCGTGGGGAATATAGTTAATAATTATGTAATATCTTTGTAAGGTTACAGATGGTACTAGACATATGGTAGTTATCATTTTTAAATATAAAAATATTGAATCACTGTGTTGTGTAACAAGGACCAACATAGTGTTGTAGATCAATTATACTTCAAAACCCACGAACCAACCAACCAAAAAAGCAAACAAAGATATAGAAAAAGAGATTAAATATGTGGTTACCAGAGGCTGGGTGGGAGGAGGGGGAATTGGATGAAGGTGGTCAAAAAGTACAAACTTCTATTTACGAGATCAATAAATACTAGGGGTGTAAATATAAAAGTTATATATATATATATATATATATATATATATATATGTTGTAAAGAGTGTAAATCATAAGATTTCTCATCATAAGAAAAATATATTTTAAAAATGTCTGTAATATTGTATCTGATTGAGATGATGGATGGTCACTAAAATTGTGATAATCGTTTCATGATGTATGTAAGTCAAATCATTATGCTGCACACCTTTACCTTGTACAGTGATGTACATCAATTAGATCTCAATAAAACTGGAAGAAAAAGAAAGAAAATAACCCCAAAAGTTAAAGATTAAAAAGAAATAGCTTTCCCTGAATGCAGCTTATTTTTTGCCCCTCCCCAACAGAAGATAGAGCTTCTTATTGAAAACTGAGTACTAAACCAGCTCCTCTGTCTGATATACACAGTGGAATTCCTGTTAAAACATATATTTATGTATATGAGTGTGTAAGGTATGTATGTTTGTGTGTGTGTTGTGTGTGTGTATGCATGTGGTATGGGTATCTCTCTGCAAACATCTGGAAGAATAAATCAATATTTAAGCTGTAGATTCCACAATAAGAAAATATATAGACCATAAACTCCTATACTACATAGTTTCTAGAATTACTACCAAACACTAGCATTTGAAAATAAACACCTGCAAAACAAATTTTTGTTGCCCTTAAGTGTGTGTGTCTCTGTGTATTTTGCTCTGATCGTCGACAAATGCTAACAAATATTTGTAGCTTCCTGAGAAATCCTAATTCAGAGCTTTTCATGGGGAATTTATCCACATCTTTTGGGGTTGCTTGTTACATCAAGAAACTTAGTTTTCCAGTCTCATACTGTAAAAAACCTCTCAGAATATATTTTAATCAAAGGGGTGGTACTAAAAATGAGGCATGTTGTCTGAAAAAAAATAATGTTACTGATTCACTAAAATTTGAGGTAACTGTGAATTTAGCTTATTCTACTGGCAGTTTTCCTTATCCTATATACAATCTCTCCTTTGAGGCAATCATAAAATAATAATAGATTTAATTGTTGCACTAAGAATTATTATTGATAATCATCTTGGGAATTCTGATGATTGTTAAGCCCTTTATATTTGCACTCTGCACATTCTAGTCTCTGCTTATATTTTCACTCTTTCAGTTTGTTTACATTTTCTATACTTTAGTAATGACAATAGAAGTTGATTTTTTTTAATTTAACCTATTCTTGGATTAAGAATTATTGTCTATGGATGGATGGAGATTTTAATCCATCTGAAATCTTATGTCTGTCCCATGTTTTCTTATTTTTATCTTTCTTATCCTGAAATCTATCCTTCTTAAAATTATCTTCTTTGACTCTAGACTAGAAAGTTGTCGATTTCAACATTTTCCTCAACATACCTACTCAAAACGCCCATACTACATCTTCAGTCTTTCTTTACATTCCTTCCTCCCTATTCATTTAAATTCAGAAAGATAAAAAAGTTGAGTGAAAGAATTACATTTCTTCAAAAAATACTGGAATTCAATAATATTAAGTCATTCTGAAAAGTCTTTAGTTCTGTAAAAGTAATGGCCCTGCTTTGTTAAAGCTTACAGATAAAATAGTATTAAAAAATGCACAGTTAAAAACAAGAGTATCATGCTTTTATATGAGGCCTTAACAAATCTTTTGTAGCTTTATGAAACCAAAACTTCACAAAAAGGCTTACAAATTCATAAGGTGTTCCTGCTTGCTATGTCTGGCCTTCAAATCAGTGATTTAGGTGACAGATGAAAACAAACAAACAAACAAACAAACCAAAAAAATCATTATCTATTTCCCTAGCATCTGTACTTTACTTCTGAAGGTGAAGAATTAAGAGATTTTTTTTTTTTTTTTTTCCCGATAAATCTGGCATTCAGTAAAACTAACATTTTCTTTATGGCAGTTCTTCCTTTATTCTATGGTATGATTTTAGTTATGTTTTAGTATCATGCCTGGTTTTAAATATGCAAAATTTCATTTTGAAACATGTTTTAGATATCTTCAAACAAATTTAAACAAACATTCAATATGATTTATACTCCTCAATTTTTTTGCTACATAAAAGTGTGTTTTTGTTTGGAGTCAAGAATTTTTATCCTTGTATGATTGTGCTCCATTTTCTCTAGTAAAAATTAATTATTTTGTTTAGTTTTCTTTCTTTAGCTGGTAATAAGGCAGTTTAAGATCCTAAATGTTAACATTCAGTGTAATTATGTTCCTAAATAACACTCCCCTACACCATATTTAACATATAATAAGATATAAACTAAGCTGTATTTTTGCCATATCAATATTTAAAATTATTTTTCACAAAAGGAATGCAATACAAAAGATAACTGGAAGAAACCCATTCTAGTGTATGTCAGATAATTTTAAGAAATGAATACATACATACAAACACATCCATACATACACACAACCACAAATATTTGCCACTATATTACATATATTGATGTAAAAAAATATATCCTCCTTTCTATACATGATATAAAACGGGTAAAAAATGAAATTTCAGCTATAAATATATCATTAGGCAGATGAAAAAGCAGTTTCATAAAGTGCGAAAAAAGTGTGGGAAATGAGTGTATGTGTTTCGGTATTTGTGTTGGTGTTGTGAATACTGGCAACTCCATTGAGTATGTCTGTAGAAAAGAGGAAGCACTTGTCCTCACAGCTTGCATAAGTATAGGAATGTGGAATAATAGAACAGTATATTTCATTGCCTGACAAATGGTAAGGGATATATTACAGGACAGTCTCAATAAATTTTTGGTGTACTTGAAGAGTTCCTTTAATAACTATTCTGTCAAGTTCTTATTTGCCTTTTCCATGCTGTCTATCCTAGGCTTTCCTTGTCTTCAATCAAACTGATCACCACTTAGGCTCCCTTACATGTAGCAGGCTTGGGATGGATCCATTCTGAGTTTCATTTCTTTTTCTGCACATGGAATGCTATATACTGTAGTAGAGAGCATGCTAGAATCTGAATTGGTTGAACCAGGATGCAGTTTCAATCCTGTCACTAATAACTATGTGATTTAGAACAAGCCAAGACATTATTCTAGACTAGGATTTCTTAGTTTGTAAAATTTACAGTGTTCTAAGATTACATTTTCAGGCCTTAAGCCTGTGCCTTAGCTCCAAATAGTAGAGTATTAAATAGTGGAGTATTAAATATTAGAGTATTAAAGGGCACTCCTGCTGTCCTATAGCAGTTTTCTCAGTTTTTAACTGAGAGTTAAGACTCTCTTTTTCCAGACCCCAATATCAAGTCTTTGCTTTAAAGTCTTTGCTTAAGCCTTTGCTTCCCTTGGTTTTGGTTTTAATTGGCTTTAAATTTTGTCTCATGTCAACAAATTTCTGGAGCCTGCTTTACTCCATTCTAATTGAATAAATTGGCTTTGTTCTCAATATGAATTTTAAAAGCACTAGACTATACATGTATGATTAGTCAACCTCTATTGCAAGGTCAATTTTTATTAATTACAATAAAATCAGTAATATTCAGTTTCACAATGATCAAATGCATGTTAGCATAGTATATTCCATAGGTATATAAACAACTTCAATTCACAGTGGATACTCCTGTGCCCCAGGTTGAAATTTCTGTACTCATTAACCTTTACAACCTAATGAAAGTATAATGAACAGTGTTACATCACAGGGACCTATTGTAATACTTGTGTACAGCTACTAACGAATATTTGGACACACAGTTTATGTAAAAATAAATGTATTTATCTTGAGTAAATATTGTTGATGATGAAAAAATCATACTTAGTAAAGCTTAGTATTTTCTCCAACTTTTCATGGCAATTGTAAACAATCAAATTGAGAAGCAAAATATGCAGATATATTGATCTCTCCAAGGCCGTCAAGCTGTTCTCTATTTTAACTTATTAGAAATGTGAGTGGAATAGTCACTTGCCAGGAGGATAGTTGTTCTGTACCTAAGGAATTTGAATAATGGACATTAAAGGAAAGAAAGACCAAACCTGTCACTTATAGTATTTCTCTGTAAGAGCAAAATCACTGCCCACTTCTAGCCCTTGACTGATGGGTATGGAACTACTTTTTTTCTGCCTAGATTGATAGAGTTGCTCATCCTTCTGTGGGCCAATATCTGATAATCAGGGAGACAGACTCTTGAGAAACTGTCTGAGTAAATTTATCAGCATCATTTTCTTTGACTGGTGGACCATTTTTAAGTTCAACATTTCAGTGAACTCTGCAGCCACCATTTTCAGTATAGAAAATGGAAGGCCTAAAGGCATTCAGGAATCTTATATAACCCAAAGTATTTCATGTGAAATTTTGTGTCAAAATGAAGAATGAACTTTGGAAGCAAGAGTTTCAATATGACATAATTTATTCAAAAATGTCCCATCACTATTAACTTGGGAACCTCATAGTTAGGTGCATCCTAGATATATTCCTGATGATATAAACACATAGAGCATATAAATTATGATCATTATAATATTTGTTGGTCCTTTTCTTCTAAGCAGCTAATTCTGTTCTAGTCAAACCCATGTAGATGGTACTCTGTGCAAAGGAAACATCATGACTCAGACTACCCAAGGAGCAGTAGCATTGAGTAGGTTTGACTCTTAGAGTTGGCAATGAATATATAAAATTCCTCATACTGATCACAGGTATCTAAGTGAAAAATAAAGAAAGAGGACTTGGGAAAAATGGCATAGGATCCATATTCAAAGCTTACTTTACACATTACTGCTGGGATTACCCAGACTCACATGAATTCATAAGGGTCTTACCACATTTAATTCATTTTACATTTCCATCTAAGAAAGATCATAGTTCTTAATGATGATGGCTAAATACATACAAAAATACATATGATTAAAGATAGCTATGCTGTATAAGCTATATTTTTTCTCTACTTTGTAAGGATATGTTCCTAGAGGTCTGCATTTTATACGCTTTTCTTTATAATGCTTATTTTTCTGATTTTGTGGAGGTCAAAAGAAAATGTAGAAAATACATGAGCATGAAGGTCATTATACTGAGGTTCTGTTAGGTGATAAAATAAGAGGAAATTCAAAGATGACAACCATGCAAAACATCTGGCATCCTGCCACCTGAACATTTTTATAACTAAACTGCTACATGTGTTTTTGTGAGGCTGTGCCAGATGGACACTGCAATTATGTACTACACTGAATTACAGCTCTTAGAGGAGGACGTTTGCATGCTTCCACTCACACCAACTATGCAGTCGGGACAAAAAAGAAACCAAATTGAATGTTGAAAAAATTCTAACTAACTGTCTCAGTTTTAGTTTTACTGTGATTATTGATTAATTAGATTACACATAAATTTTCCAAAATAGATTACCACAAAATATGTATTTTTTAAAATAATATTGATACCTATCTTAAAATAACAACCATTTGATTCTCTACTGATTACTTCTTTTCATAAGTGGAATTACTTTTAATTCAGACACAGAAGTATGTAAAAATAAAGTCCTTTTATAAAATTCTTAATGTACTGATTTACTTGGATTGCTAATCATTAACTTGAGAAACGGATGCCTGTATTACAACGGAGAAACTCATCCTATACACACAACAGTGTCACCCTCCTTCTCTGTACAGATTTATATCATCTTCTCAGTAGCTCTTAATTGCAACAACTGCTTCCAGGTGCTTTGGGAACTTTTTTACTATCTAGTACAAATATCTTAAATTATTTTTGGAAGAAACTCATAGGAAAATATAGCCATTAGCCCGATCTAGAAAGTAAGTGAATGCCAAACTTAATCATTAAATATATACATGTATTCATAGAGTACAAAGAGAACATACTATTACTTACTAAGAGCATATTTTGAGCCTGGCATTTTAAACATATCATAAAACTTAACTTGTATAAAGATGTTTAAGGAGAGTAACATTGTTCCAACTTCACCATAGGGAAACTCAACAATGAGGAAGAACATTTGGACAGGGACAGTCGTTATAACTGTGGCAGAGCCTGAGGTGTAAACTCTGATTAGCAACAAATCCCTGGAACATTTTACAGAACCACTGATACACATATAATTAACCACAGTAACATGGCTCATTGAAATAAATTATTGCTTTCAGGAATGAATTTTTCCATCCTTAGCTGATATCTGCATCAATGCAGCCCTGTGTTTGGTAAAGAAGCTCTTTTAAGTCTGGAATTCAGGATCAAAGTTGAACTGCATAATTATGGTCTATAATTAAGAATGAACTATTACACTTTATGTAAATACTTAGAGTTTTATCATGTTGGCTTTGTTAATGTGTCTTTTGAGATGAAAATCCCAGAGTTTTGAATTTTCAGGGTGGGATAAGAAAGTTGTGAAATAGTCAATATCTCAACATTTTTGGCAGAAAAATTTCTTCAAGAACTAATTTCACTTGCAAATTTATTTTGTATTGATTTGGTTTCTATTGTGTTATCTACCCTAAAAGTGTGAAAAAAGGGAATGTTATTTAACCTACCCTGTGTTGTCCTGAGTTGATAAAAAATGGTAAAAAAAAAAAAAAAAAAAAAAGGCAGTAAACTGGTAGCCATATTTCATTTCAAAGTCATCCATACTTTTACCCTTTCATATACTAAGATATGTCTAATATTATTTATCATAAACATATAGCACATTCAAGTACCAAATAAAACATTGATTATTCTGTGAAATACAAGAATCCCTCTGGTCATTCTAATGAGCTTTGAATGTAAGTAAAGATATCTGGGCAGGTTGCTTCAACTTCATCAGCACTCCAATAAGATAATTCTTTTGCAAGAGTAGTCTAGGATAGCCTGGAATCAAAGGGCTTGTAACTATAGCTTGGGTATGACAGCCCTTCAATGCAGTGCATCCCTACTCCTTCCTGGGTGAACCATACTAGGGAAGCTGGCATCGTGATCTATTAGTTGACTTTTCAAGTTATCCAGAGCTGGATGGGAGAGATTAAGACCCAGTTTGGACAAGTTTTGAAGATCAAAGCTTGCTCCATAACACCAAGGGTATTCCATAATGTGATGTCCAAAAAGACCCTGCTAAACAATGGGAAGACTTTGCTCTCCGTTGAACAAAGTCTCACAGATGTGTTTGATTGTCATATCTTCACATAAGCCATTCTTTCCGGAAGAAGTTCTAAAGAAAATAATTTTGTTGCATTTTTATTATTTATTTGGAAGTTTCAGATAGCCCAAAATACACAAAATGTACTTTAAATACATATAGTCATAATCACACTGAAATATGCTCCATGATTATGACAAACATGTTTTTAAATAATTCAAACCTCACATTGCAAACCTAAATACAACAGAATCATTTCTCTAGGAGGAGCAACTTTTTATAGAAACAGTAACTGTTGCAAAGTAATAAAATGTAATACAGGTAAATATATATTTTGTAATTGTTTCTAACCAAGGTAACACCTCTCTGGCCCTACAATTAAAAGAAGAAACTTATTATGAAAGTAGATTCAAACCAAAAGAACTATTAATTAAAAGAACGTTTTGCAAGGTTGCTACCATAAATCAGTCATGCATGGATATCTGGGATAAATGGTGTTCACTATGTTAGTTGCTAACTAAGACTATTATAATTTAGAGAGTTTTTTTGTTTTTCTTTGTTTTTTTTTTAATTTATTTTTATTTTTTATTGCTGCTTTCCCTACTTTAGGAAGATAAGCGTTCAGAATTCACAAAGTTTTGCCTTAGTTGAGGACATTATAACAATATTCATGTTTTTCTCAAAGGGTTCCATACAGCTGTCCATGTATAATTTCTATTCAATTTACCATTTGAGAAACAGAAAAGAAAAAATATGCTCCTTTTGCATAAAAAAAAAAAAATATTGAACAGATTACCATGATGTTAGATGTACTGGATAAGTGATGAGAACAGGTATTTAAATACTTAACAAGTATCTTTAAAACATAAATCTGTCTTTAATTATTTAGGAATACAAAATCGATGGGTCAGTGGTTATGATAAGTAATCTACCATGCTTATATTTCATTAAATCAGATCTGAATATAAGTATTTTATTTCATAAATCAGATGAACAGAAAAGTGAAAATGAATACAATTTTTAAGATATTTAATTTCAACTTGATAAATGAAGTTGATTAGCTTGTAACAATAAATGGATTCATTTATATTTCCAAAATTGGATCAAAATTAATCTACCTGCTTAATAGGTAAAAATAAGTCCCCAAAATATAAATGATGGGTTCTACCCTACTTGAAATTAATTTATTATATATGGAAGAACAGTGAGTACAAAATGGTAGAGGTAGGATTAAGAGTATATTCTAAATGCCATATATATAGTAAATACTATATATTCCTTGAGAGCAAGTTCCCTGTGGTATGGAATGGTTTTAGGGGGTGGAACAATCAGAGGGGAGAAATTGACTATACAAATTGAGTTAAGATGCATGGAAACTCACTTTTTATCTGGTACTCAAGCGCTCTTTCCAATTTTAACCTGGCAATAAAAAGTTCAGAGTTCCCAGATAACAGGATCTAATTTTGTGGTGTTCTGTTTTTGAAGTTCTGAATAAGCCTCATCATCTGAATGTAATGAAAGGGAGATTTGAGATCCAACTCCCTGAGTTTGTCTTTAAATAGCCTTGAGTAAACCAAATTCAGAAGTTTTGCCCATTAAATATTCTGAAATTTTCTGGTAAAGCTAGTAGTTTTAAGGTTGATGTTTAAGTAGAATAGGAGGAAAAATGAAGGCAGAGAAAGGTAAAATTAACTTTCTTAGTAACTAGCCTCAAAATTCATTATCTTCTCTCCTCAGCTTTGCCTCCTTAAACAAGTATCTCCATGTCATTGTTTAAATCTAAATATATTCTTTTTGACTCTGGGCAAAGGACATCTTATTTCCATCAAATTTTATCTTTAAATAGGCTTCTGCTTCTTCATGACATCATACAGCTTGGGAGTGCCAGGGCAGATTGCCAGTCCAGATTGTTTGTCCATATTTTATGTAAAAACCTGGGAAATCTTTTCACCACATTCTTTTCGCCAAAACCTTTCATCGATTTTAATTCCTTACATGAATTTTTAATACAGCCAGATATTTCTAAATGATCTTTTCTTCTTTCAGTAAACTTAATGTTATAATAAAGAACTATGTAATAAACTTGGTCCATATGTAAGTATCACCTATGCAGTAAATGAATCTCATTCAATTATTTTTATCCCTAAGTTCAAATGGCAATTCAAGGATTGATCCATGAAAGTTAAAAACTGACATGAAATACAAACATATATTTCATATTCCATATTCACATCTTTTGGTTTGTTTATTGGTTCAGTGACCATTTTCTACATGAGATGTAAAGTTCTAAGAGGACAGATATAATGCCTGCTTTATACAACACTCTATACCAAGCATTTGGCATTGTACCAACATTTTGTGTAGGCATTCACTCTTTGTTGAATGATAGAAATAACATCATTGAGTTTATCAGAATGTTAAGTATTAGTGCACATCTTAGGAGGAGTACCTGCATGATAATTATATTCATAGAAGTGGTTACCTACACTTTCTGCTTTTTGCCTCACCTCTGTCTAAACACCCATGGGATACTCATAAATACAGCCTCAGCCAGTAAGGAAATACAGCCTCATGGTCTGTGCTCAGGCTGTCCATTTTCTCTAATTTATTATTTACCCCAAATCCTATCCAAGCCATCTAGCATACACTGGTCAGACAAGTGCACAATTCTAATCTATTATGAATGGAAAATACTCTTTATAAGAACTATTTACAATGGTAATTTGCCTCTCTGAGTTCAATTTACTCAGGGATTTTTCAATTGCCTCAACAGTTTTGAAAAATCATTAACAAATAAGAATCGTTATTCCTCCCTTCCTTTCTCATTGCCCATTCCTGAACTTTATCCTGAGCCTTATTATTTTTAATAAATATTTTATGTTTTTTTAAATATTATATATGAAAATTATATTTTATTAGATTTAGCAGCCTGTGTTATAACTAGGGTAATGTATAATTTTACTGTCCAAATGGGACACTTTTGAGAATGAAATAAGTCATCACTTAAAATAATTAGGCAGGAAAAATAGGCATAATCCAGCAGTATCCCAGGCAAAATTATAGTCTGAGTAATATTAATATATTGATATTTCTAGATATATTGATATTTCTAGATATATTCTAGATATTGCCAAAATCTAGTTTATGTTTGTCTCTGTCTTTAAGAAACTCCAGACTATTCAGGGGAAGATGGCAGAAGAGTAAGATGCGGATCACCTTCCTCGCAACAGATACACCAGATCACCTTCCTCGCAGCAGATACACCAGAAATACATCTACACGTGGAACAACTCCTACAGAACACCTACTGAATGCTGGCAGAAGACCTCAGACCTCCCAAAAGGCAAGAAACTCCCCAAGTACCTGGGTAGGGTAAAATAAAAAAAAAAGAAAAAATAGAGACAAAAGAATAAGGACGGCACCTGCACCAGTGGGAGGGAGCTGTGAAGGAGGAAAGATTTCCACACACTAAGAAGCCCCTTTGCGGGCAGAGACTGTGGGAGGTGGAAAGGGGAGCTTCGGAGCCGCAGAGGAGAGCACAGCAACAGGGGTGCGGAGGGCAAAGTGGGGAGATTCCCGCACAGAGGATCGGTGCCAACCGGCACTCACCAGCCCGAGAGGCTTGTGTGCTCACCCATTGGGGTGGGCGGGGCTGCGAGCTGAGGCTCGGGTTTCAGTCAGAGCGCAGGGAGAGGACTGGGGTTGGCGGCTTGAACATAGCCTGAAGGGGTTAGTGCACCACGGAGAGCCAGGAGGGAGTCGGGGGAAAAGTCTGCACCTGCCGTAGAGGCAAGAGACTTTTTCCTCTCTCTTTGTTTCCTGGTGCGCGAGGACAGGGATTTAAGAGCGCTGCTTAAAGGAACTCCAGAGACGGAAGCAAGCCTTGGCTAAAAGCTCAGATCCCAGAGACGGGCGTGAGCCACGGCTAAAAGCAGGGACCACAGAGACGGGCCGGAGACGCTAAGGCTGCTGCTTCCGCCACCAAGGGGCCTGTGGGCGAACACAGGTCACTATCCACACCCCTCTTCCGGGGAGCCTGTGCAGCCCGCCACTACCAGGTTCCCGGGATCCAGGGACAACTTCCCCAGCAGAATGCACGGCAGGCCTCAGGCTGGTGCAAAGTCACGCCGGCCTCTGCTGCTGCAGGCCTGCCCCACACGCCGTGCCCCTCCCTACCCCCGGCCTGAGTGAGCCAGAGCCCCCGAATCAGTGGCTCCTTTAACCCTGTCCTGTATGAGCAAAAAACAGACGCCCTCCAGCGATCTACATGCAGAGACAGGGCCAAATCCAAAGCTGAGCCCCTGTGAGTTGTGAGAACAAAGAAGAAAAAGGGAAATCTCTCCCAGCAACCTCAGAAACAGTGGATTAAAGCTCCACAATCAACTTGATGTACCCTGCATCTTTGGAATACATGAATAGACAACAAATCATCCCAAATTGAGGAGGTGGACTTCGAGAGCAATACCTATGATTTTTCCCCTTTTCCTATTTTTGTGAATGTGTATGTGTATGCTTCTGTGTGAAATCTTGTCTGTAGAGCTTTGCTTCCACCATTTGTCCTAGGGTTCTATCCGTCCATTGTTTTGTTTTTTTAATTTTTTTCTTAATAATTAATTTTAATTTTAGTAACTTTATTATACTTTACCTTCTTTCTTTCTTTCTTTCTTTCTTTCTTTCTTTCTTTCTTTCTTTATTTATTTATTTATTTATTTCTTTTCTTCCTTCCTTCCCTCCTTTAGGCAATGAATCATCACAAATTGAGGAGGTGGACTTTGAGAGCAGGATTTATGATTTTTTCCCCTTTACCTCTTTTTGTGAGGGTGTATGTGGATGCTTCTGTGTAAGATTTTGTCTGTATAGCTTTGCTTCCAACATTTGTCCTAAGGTTCTATCTGTCCATTTTATTTTTATTTCTAAATAATTATTTTTTAATTCAATAACATTATTATACTTTATTTTATTTTACTGTATCTTCTTTCTTTCTGTCTTTTGTCCTTCCTTCCCTCCTTCGTTTCTAATTTCCTCCGTTCCTCCCTCCCTTCTCTCTTTCCTTGTTGCCTTCTTTCCTTCTCTTTTCTTTCTTTCATTCATTCTTTCTTTCTTCCTTTTCTTTTCTTTCTTTCATTCTTTCTTTCTTTCTCCCTTTCTTTCTTTCTTTCTTTCCTCATACTTCTACTAATTCTCTCTACTTTTTCTGCCTTTTATTCTGAGCCATGTGGATGAAACACTCTTGGTGCTCCTGCCAGGAGTCAGGGCTCTGCCTCTGAGGTGGGAGAGCCAAATTCAGAACACAGGTCAACAAGAGACCTCCCAGATCCACATAATATCAAATGGTGAAAATCTCTCAGAGACCTCCATCTTAACACCAGCACCCAGCTTCACTCAACGACCAGCAAGCTACAGTGCCGGAAAACCTATGCCAAACAACTAGCAAAACAGGAACGCAACCCAACCCATTAGCAGAGAGGCTGACTAAAATCATAATAAGTACACAGACACACCAAAGCACACCACCAGACGTGGACCTGCCCACTAGAGAGACAAGATCCAGCCTCATCCACCACAACACAGGCACAAGTCCACTACACCAGGAAACCTACACAACCCACTGAACCAACATTAGCCACTGGAGACAGACATCATAAACAACGGGAACTATGAACCTGCACCCTGCAAAAAGGAGACCTAAAACACAGTAAGATAAGCAAAATGAGAAGACAGAAAAACACACAGCAGATGAAGGAGCAAGATAAAAACCCACCACACCTAACAAATGAAGAGGAAATAGGCAGACTACCTGATAAAGAATTCAGAATAATGATAGTAAAGATGATCCAAAATCTTGGAAATTGAATGGACAAAATGCAAGAAAGAGTTAACAAGGACCCAGAAGAAATAAAGATGAAACAAGCAATGAAGAACAATAAATGAAATTAAAAGTACTCTAGATGGAATCAATAGCAGAATAACTGAGGCAGAAAAAACGGATAAGTGACCTGGAGGATAAAATAGCGGAAATAACTACTGAAGAGCAGAATAAAGAAAAAAGAATGAAAAGAACTGAGGACAGTCTCAGAGACCTCTGGGACAACAGTAAACACACCAACATCCAAATTATAGGGGTTCCAGAAGAAGAAGAGAAAAAGAAAGGGACTGAGAAAATATTGCAAGGGATTATAGTTGAAAACTTCCCTAATATGGGGAAGGAAATAGTTAATCAAGTCCAGGAAGCACAGAGAGTCCCATACAGGATAAATCCAAGGAGAAATACACCAAGACACATATTAATCAAACTGTCAAAAATTAAATACAAAGAAAGCATATTAAAAGCAGCAAGGGAAAAACAACAAATAACACACAAGGGAATCCCCATAAGGTTAAGAGCTGATCTCTCAGCACAAACCCTGCAAGCCAGAAGGGAGTGGCAGCACATATTGAAAGTGATGAAAGAGAAAAACCTGCAACCAAGATTACTCTACCCAGCAAGGATCTCATTCAGATTTGATGGAGAAATTAAAACCTTTACAGACAAGCAAAAGCTGAGAGAGTTCAGCACCACCAAACCAGCTTTACAACAAATGCTAAAGGAACTTCTCTAGACAAGGAACACAAGAGAAGGAAAAGTCCTATAATAACGAACCCAAAACAATTTAGAAAATGGGAATAGGAACATACCTATCAATAATTACCTTAAATGTAAATAGACTAAATGCTCCTACCAAAAGAATTGATTGGCTGAATGGATACAAAAACAAGACCCTTATATATGCTGTCTACAAGAGACCCACTTCAGACCTAGAGACACATACAGACTGAAAGTAAGGGGATGGAAAAATATATTCCATGCAAATGGAAACCAAAAGAAAGCTGGAGTAGCAATTCTCATATCAGACAATATAGACTATAAAATAAAGACTATTAGAAGAGACAAAGAAGGACATTACATAATGATCAAGGGATCAATCTAAGAAGATATAATAATTGTAAATATTTATTCACCCAACATATGAGCACCTCAATACATAAGGCAAATACTAACAGCCATAAAAGGGGAAATCAACAGTAACACATTCATAGTATGGGACTTTAACACGCCACTTTTACCAATGGACAGATCATCCAAAATAAAAATAAATAAGCAAACACAAGCTTTAAATGATACATTAAACAAGATGGACCTAATGGATATTTATAGGACATTCCATCCAAAAACAACAGAATACATATCTTTCTCAAGTGCCCATGGAACATTCTCCAGGATAGATCATATCTTGGGTCACAAATATAGCTTTGGTAAATTTAAGAAAATTGAAATTGTATCAAGTATCTTTTCTGACCACAACACCATGAGACCAGATATCAATTACAGGAAAAGATCTGTAAAACTACAAACATATGGAGGCTAAAAATACAGCACTTAATAACGAAGTGAACACTAAAGAAATCAAAGAGGAAATTAAAAAATACCTAGAAACAAATGACAATGGAGACAAAATGACCCAAAACCTATTGGATGCAGCAATAGCAGTTCTAAGGAGGAAGTTTATAACAATACAAGCCCACCTTAAGAAGCTGGAAACATCTCAAATAAACAACCTAAACTTGCACCTCAAGCAATTAGAGAAAGAAGAACAAAAAAACCGCAAAGCTAGAAGAAGGAAAGAAATCATAAAAATCACCTCAGAAATAAATGGAAAAGAAACGAAGGAAACAATAGCAAAGATCAATAAAACTAAAAGCTGGTTCTTTGAGAAGATTATCAAAATTGATAAGCCATTAGCCAGACTCATCAAGGAAAAAAGGGAGAAGACTCAAATCAATAGAATTAGAAATGAAAAAGGAGAAGTAACAACTGACACTGCAGAAATAAAAAAGATCATGAGAGATTATTACAAGCAAATCTATGCCAATAAAATGGACAATCTGAAAAAAATGGAAAAATTCGTAGAAATGCACAACATGCCAAGACTGAATAAGGAAGAAATGGAAAATATGAACAGACCAATCAGAAACACTGAAATTGAAACTGTGATTAAAAATCTTCCAACAAACAAAAGCCCAGGACCAGATGGCTTCACAGGCGAATTCTATCAAACATTTAGAGAAGAGCTAACACCTATCCTTCTCAAACTCTTCCAAAATACAGCAGAGGGAGGAACACTCCCAAATTCCTTCTATGAGGCCACCATCACCTTGATACCAAAACCAGACAAGGATGTCACAAAGAAAGAAAACTATAGGCCAATATCACTGATGAACATAGATGCAAAAATCCTCTACAAAATACTAGCAAACAGAATCCAACAGCACATTAAACGGATCATACACCATGATCAAGTGGGGTTTATTCCAGGAATGCAAGGATTCTTCAATACGCAAATCTATCAATGTGATACACCATATTAACAAATTGAAGGAGAAAAACCATATGATCATCTCAATAGATGCAGAGAAAGCTTTTGACAAAATTCAACATTGTCTTATGATAAATACCCTGAAGAAAGTAGGCATAAAGGGAACTTTCCTCAACATAATAAATGCCATATATGACAATCCCACAGCCAGCATCATCCTCAGTGGTGAAAAACTGAAAGCATTTCCACTAATATCAGGAACAAGACAAAGTTGCCCACTCTCACCACTCTTATTCAACGTAATTTTGGAAGTTTTAGCCACAGCAATCAGAGAAGAAAAGGAAATAAAAGGAATCCAAATTAGAAAAGAAGAAGTAAAGCTGTCGCTGTTTGCAGATGAGATGATACTATACATAGAGAATCCTAAAGATGCTACCAGAAAACTACTATGGCTGATCAATGAATTTGGTAAAGTAGCAGGATACAAAATTAATGCACAGAAATCTCTGGCATTCCTATATACTAATGATGAAAAATCTGAAAGTGAAATCAAGAAAACACTCCCATTTACCATTGCAACAAAAAGAATAAAATATCTAGGAATAAACCTACCTAAGGAGACAAAAGACCTGTATGCAGAAAATTATAAGACACTGATGAAAGAAATTAAAGATGATACAAACAGATGGAGAGATATACCATGTTCTTGGATTGGAAGAATCAACATTGTGAAAATGACTCTACTTCCCAAAGCAATCTATAGATTCAATGCAATCCCTATCAAACTACCACTGGCATTTTTCACAGAACTAGAACAAAAAATTTCACAATTTGTATGGAAACACAAAAGACCCCGAATAGCCAAAGCAATCTTGAGAACAAAAAATGGAGCTGGAGGAATCAGGCTGCCTGACTTCAGACTATACTACAAAGCTACAGTAATCAAGACAGTATGGTACTGGCACAAAAACAGAAAGATAGATCAATGGAATAGGATAGAAAGCCCAGAGATAAACCCATGCACATATGGTCACCTTATCTTTGATAAAGGTGGCAGGAATATACAGTGGAGAAAGGACAGCCTCTTCAATAAGTGGTGCTGGGAAAACTGGACAGGTACATGTAAAAGTATGAGATTAGATCACTCCCTAACACCATACACAAAAATAAGCTCAAAATGGATTAAAGACCTAAATGTAAGGCCAGAAACTATCAAACTCTTAGAGGAAAACATAGGCAGAACACTCTATGACATAAATCACAGCAAGATCCTTCTTGACCCATCTCCTAGAGTAATGGAGATAAAAACAAAAATAAACAAATGGGACCTAATGAAACTTCAAGCTTTTTCACAGCAAAGGAAACCATAAAGAAGACCAAAAGACAATCCTGAGAATGGGAGAAAATATTTTCAAATAAAGCAACTGACAAAAGATTAATCTACAAAATTTACAAGCAGCTCATGCAGCTCAATAACAAAAAAAACAAATAACCCAATCCAAAAATGGGCAGAAGACCTAAATAGACATTTCTCCAAAGAAGATATACAGACTGCCAACAAACACATGAAAAAATGCTCAACATCATTAATCATTAGAGAAATGCAAATCAAAACTACAATGAGATATTATCTCACACCTATCAGAATGGACATCATCAAAAAATCTCAAAACAATAAATGCTGGAGAGGGTGTGTAGAAAAGGAAACACTCTTGCACTGCTGGTGGGAATGTGAATTGGTTCAGCCACTGTGGAGAACAGTATGGAGGTTCCTTAAAAAACTACAAATAGAACTACCATATGACCCAGCAATCCCAGTACTGGGTATATACCCTGAGAAAACCAAAATTCAAAAAGAGTCATGTTGGGCTTCCCTGGTGGCGCAGTGGTTGAGAGTACGCCTGCCGATGCAGGGGACACGGGTTCGTGCCCTGGCCCGGGAAGATCCCACATGCCGTGGAGCGGCTGGGCCCGTGAGCCATGGCCGCTGAGCCTGTGAGTCCGGAGCCTGTGCTCCGCAACGGGAGAGGCCACAACAGTGAGAGGCCCGCGTACCGCAAAAATTAAAAAAAAAAAAAAAAAAAAAAAAAAGAGTCATGTAGCAAAATGTTCATTGCAGCTCTATTTACAAGTGCCCATCATCAGATGAATGGATAAAGAAGGTGTGGCACATATATACAATGGAATATTACTCAGTCATAAAAAGAAACAAAATTGAGCTATTTGTAATGAGGTGGATGGACCTAGAGTCTGTCATACAGAGTGAAATAAGTCAGAAAGAAAAAGACAAATACTGTATGCTAACACATATATATGGAATTTAAGAAAAAATAAATGTCATGAGGAACCTAGGGTTAAGACAGGAATAAAGACACAAACCTACTAGAGAATGGTTTTGAAGATATGCGGAAGGGGAAGGGTAACCTGTGACAAACAAGAGAGTGGCATGGACAGATATACACTACCAAACATAAAATAGATAGCTAGTGGGAAGCAGCTGCATAGGACAGGGAGATCAGCTAGGTGCTTTCTGACCATCTAGAGGGGTGGGATAGGGAGGGTTGGAGGGAGGGAGATGCAAGAGGGAAGAGATATGGGAACATATGTATATGTATAACTGATTCACTTTGTTATAAAGCAGAAACTAACACACCATTGTAAAGCAATTATACTCCAATAAAGATGTTAAAAAAATAAAAGAAAAATAAAACAATACCAAAAAAAAAAAATTCCAAATTTATCATCATTTTCTACTTTTTCTCACCTATGACATGAGCACATACTGGATATTTATTTTATATTTTTATATAAAATATATATAAACATAAATATATGTAAATATATATATTTTATTTTAGTGGATATTTATTTTACTTTGCTGCAATAAACATTTGTTAACTCTATACTGTATATGAGAACGTACTCTGGGAAAAATATTACATCGTTGACATTTTTGTGTGTTGGGAGATAAAAAGAAAAATGAGGTATATTTCTCTTCAAAGAGCCGTTTAAAATGGGCTTGTACAAAACTAACGTCGGTATGAGATTGTGTTAAATATAAGTAGATGAACAAAGTGCTAAGAAGAGAGATGATTTTTTTTTTTTAACAAGAAAAATTATTTAAGTTGGACTTTGAAGAATGGGTAATCTTCTGATGGAATAAAATATATATACTATCCGTCACAATCTAATGAAGAAATGGGAAATTTAGTTATTGAAATGATTATCCTTTACAAAAAAGCTGTAAATTCAACCCAGAAGCAACCTTGAGAACAGCAACAACAAGAAGCCACTGCCATCTCCAGGCTGAAGAAACTAAGGAAGCAGTCAGTGGTACCAGAGCGGAGGAGTTCCAAGGTCAACCCAGGGGCGATATAGCAACTTTGGGTAGGGCAAAGAGGAAAGGAGAGGAATCCTCTGTTTTCCTCCTTTATCCTGCTCTCCTATTCCCTAGTGCATTTAGTGCATTTGTTGACTAAACTCATCCCAAAGCTTGCTGATAGAGAAGTCTGGAGGAGATAGCTTCCCTCAATGCCAGGTAACAAAACACAGGGGAGGGGTCAGAGTATATAAGGGATTTTAATCAAGATTAAAGAGCATGGGATACATGACAGATGCTTCCTCATATCTATAAAGAAAGCATCACTGATAGTGTACGCCCACTGTTAATCTGTCCATCAATCCCTCTACATTTTTGCTACCACTTCTGTTCATGCCACTTTTGTTTTGAGAGCCACTTCTTGCCAAACGTATGTGGGTACACCGGGGAAATCAATCACAGTAACCCATTCCTACACCTCTGATAATAGCAGATCATATGGTCTGGGACAATCAAAATTTATTCCTGAGATGCTCCTATTGGAAATTTCAAACTTTTTTTTTATTTCACTTTAGGTGGAGAGCAGCAAAAACAAGACTACAAAACTACTGACAGTTGTGTCTCTTGTCAGCAAATCATAGTAAGAAGCTCTGAAGGAGACAAAGGTGTCCCTCTCCCTGCAAATCTCCCTAAACCACACACACACACACACACACACACACACACACACACACACACACACACACACACATCCTATGCTAATTAAGTATGCAATGACTTCAGGGAAAACAGTGTTTTTAAACTCAAACACCATTGAGTCCCCTGACCCCATCATTGTTCTAGGCAGTCCACCCCAAAATGACCAAAAAACAGAAATTTAGGAACTGCCATTCTCAGAAATCTGCATGGGAGGATAATATTGCAATATTAAAACATCTGAAGATAGATCAATATTATAGTATTTTTGTATTACTTTATTTTAAGTCCTGGAATACTTAAGAAAGACATTGTCTGATAGGCTCTAGGACATTTCTCTATTTTTATCAGGTAATTAGGGATATGGCAATTAATATAATCTCAATCATCAGCGCAAGTATAATGTAGTTGAGTGGATGAGGAGAAATGAGAAGGTAAATGTGTGAGATGATGAACGTAATTATTAACTCAATGGAGGGAATCCTTTCACAATGCATGGGTATATCAAACCACATTGTGCACTTTAAATATCTTAGTTTTGTTTTTTAATTATTCCTCCATAAAGCTGGAAAAATTAAATAAATTAGCAAAATTAACATGCATTAGGAAGTGACAAGGGTAGTCAGAGACTGGTATTATGGAGGAAGCACAATTTTTTTTTTTTACATCTTTATTGGAGTATAATTGTTTTACAATGTTGTATTAACTTTAGCAAAGTGAATCAGCTATATGCATATATATATATCCATATCACCCCCTCTTCGGTCTCCCTCCCACCCTCCTTATTCCACACCTCTAGGTGGTCGTCACAAAGCACCAAGCTGATCTCCCTGTGCTATGTGGGGAAGCACAATTTTTAAAGGAACTTACAATATGAATTAAATATGGAAAGGCATTGAGGGAGGAGAAAACCTGAGTTAGGTGAGGAGCATGAATATAAAGGAAAGCTTGGAGTATTTAAATCAGATTTAGGAAAAAGTTCCACCCAAAACAGAAAATTGTATTAATAATCCTTTCTATATTTTCCATACTTTCTATTCTTTCCTCAAGTAATTGTGTAAAACTTGCATGGAAGTAAATTTGAAAGCATGGTTGCAGGTGGATCTTAAATATCCTTAAAACCAGTCTTCCCAAAGATGATCCATTGTAGATAATGACCTGGGTTATATTCTACAAATGAAATGGAAATATAAGGTTCATAATGGTGGGGAAACTGTTCCAAATTTGAACTACAAAAAAAAAGAAAAAAAAAAAAAAAGCATTAATAAGACAATTAGTACCTTTTTTTTTTTTTTTACTAAAATACATTTTATTTTATCTAGGTTTAAATACATTAAAAGTGCACATATTGGGCTTCCCTGGTGGCGCAGTGCTTGAGAGTCCGCCTGCCGATGCAGGAGACGCGGGGTCGTGCCCCATTTCGGGAGGATCCCACATGCCGCGGAGCGGCTGGGCCCGTGAGCCATGGCCGCTGAGCCTGCGCGTCCGGAGCCTGTGCTCCGCAAATGGGAGAGGCCACAACAGTGAGAGGCCCGCATAACGCAAGAAAAAAAAAAAAAAAAAAAAGTGCACATATTTACTAATCACTTTGATGAGTTTTAACAATTGTATATCCCCATGTACCACCACTAGAAGCAAGAGAAAGATTATTTCCCCCATGTTCCCAGAGATGCTCCTTGCCCCTTCCAGTCAATTCCTTCTCTACAAGAGGCAAGCACTTTCCTGTTTCTAACACTATGCTTAATTTTGCCTGTTCTTAGATTTAACACCCTTGGTATATCGTCTGGCTTTTTTTATGTCTGGCTTATTTTTTTGTTTGTTTGTTTGTTTTGCGGTATGCGGGCCTCTCACTGTTGTGGCCTCTCCCGTTGCAGAGCACAGGCTCCGGACGCTCAGGCTCAGCAGCCATGGCTCACGGGCCCAGCTGCTCCACGGCATGTGGGATCTTCCCGGACCGGGGCACGAACCCGTGTCCCCTGCATCGGCAGGCAGACTCTCAACCACTGCGCCACCAGGGAAGCCCTATGTCTGGCTTCTTTAGCCTACCACATTATATTTGAAATTTATCCATGTTGTATAAATGTATAAGTACAATAGTTCATTGTTTTTAATAGCTGAATATTATTCTACTTTATGACTAAAACATAATTGGTTTATCTCTTCTCCTGTTAGTGAAAACTAAGTTTGTTTCCAGTCTGATGCTTTTATAAATAAAATTGCTATAAATATTGTTTTCCAAGTTGTTTCATGGGCATCATTCTTCATTCCTGTGTTTACATATCAAGGAATAATTGGTTATGTGTATGCATATCTTTATAAGAAACTGACAAATAGTTATCCAAAACAGTTACAGGGTTAAGTATACTCACCAGCAAATTGTGAATGTACAGTGGTTCCATATACTGGACAATATTCTATTTTGTCCGTGTTTTGATTTAGCCATTTTAGTGGGTGAGAAAAGGAATCTCACTATGATTTTAATTTACATTTTCTTGATGAACTAAATAATCAAATACATTTTCATGTACTTAGTGGCCACTCACACAAATTTCCTTTAGTGAACTGCCTGTTCAAATCATCTTCCAGTTTTAATTGAGAGCTTGTTTTTTGTTTTCTTATTATGGAGTTGTAAGCCTTCTTCAAATCTTATAGATAAAAAGTCTTTTTCAGCGGTATTTACTGGAAAAGGAATCTTCCAATGTGTAGCTTTACTATTTAGCTTTCTAATAATATCATTTGATGAGAGGAAATTTTTAATTTTAATGGAATCTAATTAATGAATTTCTCTTTTAAGTTAGTGCTTTTTATGTTTTATCTAACAAATTTTTGCCTAGCCAAAGGCTACATGTATATTATCTCATTTATTTTACAAATATTTTCTAGTTTTTACATTTAGGACTATAACTTGGCTCAAATTAATTTTTGTGTATAGATTAAGGAAGGTAAAACATCTACATTCCATTTATTGTCTTGTTTATAGAGATAGCCACTTTTTCCAGCACTAGCTATAAAAGGTACTTTATTTTCTTCATTAAATTGATTTGGCACTTGAGTAAGAAATTAATTGACTATAATCTTCAGTTCTACTATTTGAATCTATTTTGTTCTTATATATTCTGGTCTATTCTTGCACAAATAATAAACTTTCTTAACGATTATAACTTTAATGTAAATGTTTAAGTAAAACTTCCATTTTTTTTCTTTTAATTTTATTTGTGACAGATATTTTTTTCAGTTCCATTGAAATATATTTGACATATGATATTGTGTAAGTTTAAGATGTAGAACAAGTTGATTTGATACACATATATTGCAATAGGTTTACCACCATAGCATTATGTAACACCTTCATCACATCACATAACTACCATTTCTTTTTTTGTGGTGAGAACATTTAAGGTTTACTCTGTTTGCAAGTTCAAGTCTATAATACTATAGTATCATAAATTATAATCACAATGCTGAGTATTATATCCACAGAACTTATTCATCTTTTAACTTGGTGTTTGTATACTTTGATCAACATCTCCCCAGTACCTCAACTTCATGCCCCTGGTAACCACCATTCTGATTTTCGGTGGCCTTGGCCTGTGGTGGTTTAAAGCGGGATCTCAGTTCCCCGTCTAGAGATTGAAGCCAGACTGCAGCAGTGAGAGCACTGAATCCTAGCCACTAGACTAGTGACAAGGTCCTGGGTCATCTGCTTTGGAGAAAGGAATTTCAACAAAGAGACGGAAAGTAGTGAAGCAAATAAAGTGTTTATTAGGAGGAAAAATGTACGTGTGGAGAGATACACATGGGCTGGCTAAGAGAAAGAGTTGTGCTTTTGTGATAGTTTAAATCACTTATAAGGGGCAGTGCTTCTGGGTTTCTCTCTGGCCAATCATCTTGCTTTGTCTGGCTCTGAGTCCATATTTGGTCTGATACAGGCCCTCCCCTACACACATGCATGCATATCTTTTAGCCAAGATGGATTCCAATGCAGAGGTTTCTGGAAAGCTGACAGAACATATTACGGTCTGGCACCCCCTCCCGTCTCTGACCCCTGAGGAGACTTTCTGCACATGTGTGGCTTGAGAGGTCTCCTTGATCTCAAGAATGAGAAATATGTGGTCTCTTTATCTTTGAGCCAAGTAGGACTTGTCTCCTCCTTGCTCTTTGCTCCTCTTTATCTTCGGCTGTCTGTCCACAGGGGGCAGATTCCAGCTGCACAGCCTGGGACCCATCTATCTCCTGCCTCAATTCTAGTCTCTGTTTCTATGAATTTGGCTTTTTTAGCTTGCACATATAAGTGATATTATACAGAATTTGTCTTTCCCTGTCTGACTTAACATAATGGGCAAAGTACATCCAGTTTGTCACAAATGGCAGGATTTCCTTCTGCTCATGACTGAATAGTATTCTCTCTCTCTCTCTCTCTCTCTCTCTCTCATATATATATATATATATATATATATATATATATATATAATTACACATCTTCTTTATCAATTCATCCATTGATGGTTACTAAGGTGGTTTCCATATCTTGGCTGTGTGAATAATGTTGCAATAAACATGGGAGTGCATGTATCTCTCTGATATCCTGTTTACATTTCCTTTGGATATATGCCCAGAAGTGGATTGCTGGATCATATGGTAGTTCTATTTTTATTTTTTTCAGGAACCTCCACACTGTTTTCCCTAGTGGCTGCCCAATTTACCTTCTCACCAACAGGGTACAAGATTTCCTTTTCTCCACATTGCCACCAGCACATGTTACCTTTTTGGTGTTAGCCATTTTAACAAGTGTGAGGTTATATCTCATTGAGTTTTTGATTTGCGTTTCCCTGATGATTGGTGATGTTGAGCTTCTTTTCATGTACCTGTTGGCCATTTGTAAGTCTTCTTTAGAAAATGTCTACTCAATTTCTCTGCCCATTTTTAAATTAGATTGTTTAATGTTTTTTTCTAATGAGTTGTATGAGTTTATGTATTTTAGTTACTAACCCTTTATCAAATATTTGATTTGCAAATATTTTCACCTATTTCATAGGTTGCCATTGCATTTTGTTGATTGTTTCTTTTGCTATGTGGAATTTTTTTTTGCTTGGTATAGTCTCACCTATTCATTTTTGCCTTTTCTTCTGGTGATTTTGGTCATATTAAAAAAATCGTTTCCAAGACACATGAAAATAAGTTTTTTCTTATGTTTTATTTTGGAGGTTTTACATTTTTAGGTCTTATGCTTAAATCTTTAATCCATTTTGAGTTAATTTTTGTGAGTGGCGTAAGATAGGGGTCCAATTTCATTTTTCTGTATGTGATCATGCATGTTTCCCAACACCATTTGTTGAAGACACTATCTTTTCCCCATTGAGTATTCTTAGCTCTTATGTCAAATATTAGTTGACCCTATTGTGGGATTTATGTCTTGACTTTCAGTTCTGTAACACTGGTCTGTGTGTCTATAATTATGCCAGTAATATACTGTTTAGATTACTATAGGTCTGTAGAACATTTTTAAATCAGAAAGTGTGGTGCCTCCAGTTTTGTTTTTCTTCTCAAGATTGCTTTGTCTATTTGGGGTCTTTTGTGGTTTTACACAAATTTCATAATTATTTTCTCTTTTTATGGTGAAAAATAGCATTGGAATTTTGATAGGGATTGAATTTGAATCTGTCGATTACTTTAGGTAGTATGGATATTTTAGCAATATTAATACTTCTGATCTATGGACATGAGATATCTTTCTATTTGTGTCTTCTTAAACATCTTTTTTTTTTCTGTTCATGGTTATTTACAGTAAACTAAGTCAGTATTTTTCCATATAAATTTTAATATCAATTATAAATTTCTTCAAAAAGTTTACTAGTCTTTTTGCTTAGATTTCATTGAAATATAATATAAATACTACTGGAAAATGGATGTCTTAACAATATTGAGTCCTCCAAACCACTCACTATTTACTTATATCTTATGTATTTTGGTATATGCTATATTTCAGTATTTTGTTATGTCTTCTCTAATTTCTCTGAGCAATATATTGTGGTATTAATGCACACATCTTGGACATATTTTGTATTATTCACAGTAATTTGTTATGTTTTAAAAAACTATTGAGAAAACCATAATTCAAAAGGACACAGGTACCCCAATGTTCACTGCAGCACTATTCAAAATAACCAGGACATGTCCAACAATAGATGAATGGATAAAGAAAATATGGTACATATATACAATGGAATATTACCCAGCCATAAAAAGGAACGAAATTGGGTCATTTGTAGAGATGTGGTTGGACCGAGAGTCTGTCAAACAGAGTGAAGTCAGCCAGAAAGAGAAAAACACATATTGTATAGTAGTGCATATATGTGGACTCTAGAAAAATGATACAGATGAACCTATTTGTAATGCAGGAATAGAGACATAGATGTAGAGAATAGACATGTGGACACAGGGGGAAGGGGAGTGTGGGACAAATTGGGAGATCAGGACTGACATATATACACTACCATGTGTAAAATTACTAGTGGGAACATGCTATATAAAGCTCAGGAAGCTCAGCTCGGTGCGCTGTGATGACCTAGATGGATGGGATTGGGGAGTGGGAGGGAGATCCGAGAGGAAGGGATATAGGTATACATATAGCTCATTCACTTCATTGTACAGCAGAAACTAACACAGCATTGCAAAGCAGTTATACTCCAATAAAAAAGAAAGAAAGAATAGGATATGGTGGGAGTGATTGTTTGTTGACTTCTGAGACCATGTCATAGACATTATTACACTTTCCTTCTTGTTCTCTCTTGGATCTTGCATCCTGTGGAAAGCTAGCCACCATGTCATGAGGACACCCAAGCAGCTCTTTGGAGAGGTCCATGTGGTGAAGAACTGAAGTCCCCAGCCAACCACCATGTGAGGACACCATATTGGAAGTGGCTCCTCCAGCTCATCAAGCCTTTGGATGATGCAGCCCCAGCCTACATCCTCACTGCAATCTCATGAGTAACCCTGGAACCCTGCTTAATATTATGTAACAACCTAAATAGGAAAAGAAGTTGAAAAATAATAGATACATGTACATGTATAACTGAATCACTTTGCTGTACACCTGAAACTAATACAATATTGTTAATCAACTATATACTTCAATATAAGATAAAAATTAAAAAAAAAAAAAACCTTGCAAATGGTATTAGTATTTCACATTCCAGTTGTTTTCCACTAGAATGTAGTAGTGCAGATGATTTTACATACTGACATTCTTTCCTACTAACTGGCAATAATAACATTAGTTCTAATAATTCTCTGTAGATCTCAAATAATGTTCTATGTATACACAATCATGACATCTCTAAATGAAGATATCTAACTTCTTTCTTTCTGGTCATTACACCATGAGTCTCTTCTCCCCTGGGAGGGGATGACTTTTTCTTGAATTTAGTTCATTTAGATATCTTTGTTTTCTCAATTTTTAATGGATTTTTAAAACCCCCTCTGATTTTGTATTTTATTTGGATTGTTCTTATTGTTTAGAACAATATTCTGTCTTTTGGCTTTCTGTTTCTCTATCAGAATCAACCTTCCCACTTGTACTTTTACCATATCCAGGAAATTAATTCTTTAAAGCATTGTAACTTAAGACTCAGCATGTCAAAAGTACATTCACATAAGAAACAATGACAACAAGGTCCTTGTTGCACAGGGAACTGTCCCTATAGCACAGGGAACTATATTCTATATCACAAGATAAACTGTTATGGAAAATAATATTAAAGAAAGAATATATATATGTATAACTGAATCACTTTGCTTTACAGTGGAAATTAACACAAATTGTAGGTCAACTATACTTCAATAAAAAATTAAAAAAGAAAAAAGAAGCAATGACAAAATATATCATTGACTATATTATCTCTAAATAATTATCAACAGTAATAAGGATCTAGTAATTTTTAATACACTGAACTGCTTGAAAATGTACCACCATGTATTTTTAGTAAGAAATAAATCAAAGCAATAGCTGGAGACTTCTCTCAGGTACTCAGAACATAGAGAGCTGGACAGGGTGCCAATTCCTCAGCTATAACAATTTTGAGCATCATATATTTTTAGGGAAATAAAAATAATCCAAATAAGCACAATGAGATGCCAATTAAAATGAATAAAATAACCGTATCAAGTACCTGTAAGGACATGAAGCAACTGGAATTCTACTACTTTGCTGGTGGGAATGTAAAATTCTATAGCAATTTGGGAAAATGGTTTTGTACTTTCTTCCAAAATTAAACATATACCTACCACATGACTCTATAATCTCATTCCAGTGCTTTATTTGAGAAAAATGTAAACTTATATTTACACAAAAAAACTGTGCTTAAATGTTTATAGCAACTCTATTTATATTCAACAAAATTTGGAAACAACAAAGATGTCCTTCAATCACTGAATGGGCAAGCTATGATCCATCTATACATAGTAATAATTTTTAAAGGTAAAAAGTAAAGGCTGCTGGTGCATGCAACAACATGCATGTTGCTAACTGCAAGAAGCCAACCCCAAAAGACTCCAGACTGTCTGAAGCTATTTGTCTAGCATCCCCAAATGGCAAAACTATGGGACAGAAAGCAGATTAGTGGTTGCCAGGGCAAGGGAATAGGGACAATGGTTGGTTAAAATGGGATGCACAGGGGAATTTTTAAAGTGACATAATTATTCTGTATCATGCCTATGGTGATGAACCCATAACCCTATTTGTCAAGCCCACAGAAGTGTATGGCACAAAAATCAAATTTTAATGTATGTAAATTAATAACTAGCAATAAAAATAATTGAAAAATAAATAAATAAAGCTGTAGTGTGGGAGAGGAAAACTCTCCATTCAAGTAAAGAATCAAACATGCATAAAGCATTACTAGCAAGTACCTCATATGATTATTTTTATCTTAGACTTTCCTAATTTACTGGTACACTTTGTTATCAAGACATTAAGCAACTTGTAATCCTTTAACATAACAAAATTGAAAGTTTGACTGCGATTGAGGGTGGGATAGGGAGGGTGAGTGGGAGGGAGACAGAAGAGGGAAGAGATATAGGAACATATGTATATGTATAACTGATTCACTTTCTTATAAAGCAGAAACTGACACACCATTGTAAAGCAATTATACTCCATAAAGATGTAAAACAAACAAACAAACAAACAAAACAACAGCAAGAATGCCTTGCAAAGAAAGAAAGGGGAAGAGCCCTGGGCTGGGATATTTTATGACTGCTATTTTTCCTCAGCATCATGTAATTCCCCTGCATTTTTTGTGGTATCTTACCATGACACTTTGGAGTGCCTTGTGGATTTAGTTATTTTAAATAAAGCTATTGTATATTAAGGTCTACATGGTGAGAGCTCTTTATTACAAAGATAACTTAATGTCAAAAGCAAAATCCAGCCACATTCCTTCCCTTCCCTTTCCTGTCATCTTGGTGTGCTTAGTAAATGGACTCTATGTTCCAATATACTGCTTATATCAAGGAGAGAGGACATTAGCTAAGTGCCTTCTTTGGTTCAAGACAATACTTAACAGTGAAAACTTTTTCTACTATTTGCTTTGGCAAATTTCAGTAATTGCTTCAAACTGAGTGCAAGCACTTATAAACTCCCTTTGTGATGTTAAGTCACTTAAACTGTTTGAGTCTTTCTCCTGTGTACGATGTATAGTGAGTTAAAATTTGAATCTCAAAATTTTATCCTATAGTGTATGATTCTATAAGTCTTCCTCCTCTTTCCTCCCACTCCCCTTTAACCCCCCCCCCCACACACAACAACACTCTCAAATCCAGTGTCAGAGCATCTTTAATGAGATTATATTTTATAATTTTTACTCAAATATTTATCTAATACTTTTTGAGTTTGCAGAACTAACTGGTGAAGAAAATGACATAACTATTGGCAAAAACTTTAGTTTAATAAATAATTGGTCATTTTTATTATTTATAATAAAAGGCATATCATTAAGAAAGCCTCATCAATTTGATTAAAAAATGCTTTTCAGCCTTAGATTTCGTCAAAGTAATTTGGGGGAAAGGTAGCTCTATTAACAAAATGTGAATTTTTTTTCAAACTTCTTTATTTACAAGCCTCTTGAATTATTCAAATTAATAATCACAGTAAAGTGTTAAAGCAAAAGAAAATGAACACTTCAGAGTGAGAGTAAAATGTGACAATTAGCCTTGTGTATCTTTGGTCTAAAGGAATCATGGGCTTCTCATGTTTATATGTTAATAGTTAAAATTTTTTCCAGCCTTGTTTTCAGATTCAACAAACTCAGGATTTAACTTGGGCATGTTTAATAATGTAGAACCTATTATATTATAATATGTACCCACCACTCCTGTGTTTTGTTTTTCTTTCTTTACTTTGGGAATGAGTAATTTTTCAACAGTACAATTTGTCTTGATTCAATTTATTCTGATTCATGAACACAGTTCTTTATTCATTTAAAAACTACCCATTCAATGCACTTTCATAACATGAGACAATGCATAAAGGGGAAAGGCTGTAATACACATGCTTAAAACAAATGGAAGGTGCTACATAAAAAGAGACCACAGGGGCTTCCCTGGTGGTGCAGTGGTTGAGAGTCCGCCTGCCAATGCAGGGGACACGGGTTTGTGTCCTGGTCCGGGAAGATCCCACATGCCGCGGAGCGGAGACTGCGCGTACGGAGCCTATGCTCTGCAATGGGAGAGGCCACAACAGTGAGAGGCCCGCGTACTGCAAAAAAAAAAAAAAAAAAAAAAAAAAGGCCACAAGGAAGAGTACTTTCTTTGCACTTTCACATGAAAAAGAAACCCATTAAATACAAAAGACACATTATGAGATTTTTTTTTTTTTTTTTTTTACCTATGTACTTAATTTGTGTTTCTCCAAATAGAGTGTATTTCCAAGCTGCCTGGAGTTGTTTCTCTTAGCAGAACAAATGATTTATAGCTATTGTACTTATTTGTACCACTTTGCCAACTGGAGATGACATGTTTCTTCTCCAAGGAATAATGCTGACTGCAAGGCTGTGTATATCTTCACTTCTTTCAATTTATGGGCTAAATATCAGAAGTTATCATTGGCATATAGCACATTTAGGGCCTAATTTATTTTTTGTGTGCTTTATTTTCAGGTAGTTTTCACAGGTTTTTAGCATTGCCTGCATAGAAAAAGTACACTAACTTAGATGTCATTATGCAGAATGTTTACCCCCAGTGACAACTTAACCTTTGAAAACATTTTTATAATAATTAAAACAATAACCCCTTACAATGTTTGAGGCTTTAAGTTGGGATACTCTTTAACAAATATCTGCTTTGTTTCACTAATATAGTTAAAAATCAAAGCTAGTTTTTTTTAATGTTGAAGAAAAAATATTAAATAGTACCTCACGTCCTTTTTTACAACATACTTCAGTAATAAAATCTAAATTATAATTTGAATGCATTACAATTTTATGAAAGTTGATCATATGTGACTGGCACCTTGAAATAAAAACACTGGAAATTCAAACAATACGTAGCTACAATAATTTTCTGCTATACTTTCATGAACTTAAGTTGGCAAATGTTAGTCACTGTTATCATTGTATAAACTAATTTTTAGCTTAATTTTTAGTTTGTTCTCATAGATGTTGTATCTTTACAGTATGATTTTCTGTGGTTCCTTTCCTTTAATTAAAACTGTGGGGCTTCCCTGGTGGCGCAGTGGTTGAGAGTCCGCCTGTCAATGCAGGGGACACGGGTTCGTGCCCCGGTCTGGGAAGATCCCACATGCCGCAGAGCAGCTGGGCCTGTGAGCCATGGCCGCTAAGCCTCTGTGTCCGGAGCCTGTGCTCTGCAACGGAGAGAGGCCACAGCGTGAGAGGCCCGTGTACCGCAAAACAAACAAACAAACAAACAAACTGTGTTTCTGTTAATGGCTAGTCAAGCATTCTTCTCTCCGTATTCCATCCAGACAAGGATTGATTTTTCCTTGAAGTTGTGGGAATAATGTTGTCTATGTGTTTTATCTGTTTTCCAGTTTAAAGATTTATCTTAAACAGCCTGTGATATATTTGTTCCAGGGCCTTTGCCATATCCCAGATTGTACATAGCTGTATTACTCTGCTTGGGATGCCATAAAAAATGTCATTGACTGGGTGACTTCAACAACAGAAATTTATTTTCTCACACTTCTGGAGGGTGGAAGCATGAGATCAGGGTGCCAGCATGGTCAGGTTCTGTTGAGGATTCTATTCCTGGTTAGTACACAGCCTATTTCTTGTGTCCTCACATGGTAGAGAGAGGGGGAGAGAGAGAGAGCTCTCTGGTGTCTCTTCTTTTAAGGGCCTCAGTCCATGTTGAGGGTCCCAACCTCATGACCTCATCTAATCATCTCTGAAGATGGATAGGAGTGGGTTGGGGCTTCAACATATGAATTTCAAGGGCACACAATTCAGTCCATAACAATACCCTCAGCTTCATGCTATTGTTGCAGGAAGGGGGACACCTTCCAGGGCCTGAGAGTGGGCTCTTGTCTAACACTCAGAAGTGAATTGTCCAAGGAGACACACATGCTGACAAAGCAAGAAACTTTATGGAGAAGGGGCTCCTGGGCAGAGAGCGGCAGGTTAAGGGAACCCAGGAGAACTGCTTTTCCATGTATGTGGCTTGCAGTCTTGGGTTTTATGGTGGTGGGGTTAGTTTCCTGGCTGTCTCTGGCCAATCATTCTGACTCGGAGTCCTTCCTGGTGACACGTACATTGTTCAGCCAAGATAGAGTCCAGTGAGAAGGATTCTGAGAGGTCAGTAAGACATATAGACTGACATCTCCTCTCTCCTTTTGACCTTTCTTGAATTCTCCCTGTTGGTGGTAACTTTTTAGTTCTGCATTCTGTACCAGGACCTCCTGTTGTAGGATAACTCATGCAAGGGGTTACTATCATGCCTGGCCAGGACGGGTGATTTTGGTCAGTGGTTCCCCTAACACTATTGATACTTTTCCAGATTTCTTGAAATTATGCTTCAGCATCATCAAGTAATTAAAGTGTTTCTTTTAACTTTTCTCTTGTCTTGTATTTAATATAATTGTGCTGTTACAAAGTTCTTTATGAGTCGAGTTTGGGGCTGGCCATGTGTGAAGCAGTTGGTCCTGGTGTAGGAATATAGGTTGCAATTTAATACCCGTTACCTATCCTAAGGCCCGCTCTTGTTACAGGTCCAAATGATTATTGTTCAACACTGTCATTACCATCTATTCAAGACTTTTAGCATTATTAGATTTCCCTTTAGCTGGAGTTTATACCCTGAAATTTTAAAAACTATCTATCAAAACTGACCCTGGATGAATTTATTTTATATATAAATATAATAGAAGGTCCAACTGTGCATGAAAACCTTAAAGTTGCGCAGGCATGGTTTGAGCTTATTAATTAGAGGAGGACTCTAACCTACTTATGAGAACTAAAATATTGCCTGCCATAGCAGTAAACAAAGGATGTTGCGGCCATCAAGCTGCTACATTATAGCTGCCCTGACTGTGAGCCCTGAGTGAACTCAGGAAGGACACAATGGATGCCCACCATCTACCAGTCATCAGACTGTAACCACCTCCAACGGTGCATCTTGAGGAAACTCAGGGTGATAAAGCACAGGATACTGGCCCCAGATTGCTGAGGTGTATGTCAAAGGAATGATTTTAGTGAGCCCAGACTCTTGCATCTTCTCATACATAGAAAAACACTAAATCCGTTAACTTGAGACATCTGGTTTCCTTTCATTAACAATAATCTTTTGATGTTCCAACTACCGGCCCTTTGTTGCAAAGACTCCTCTATATCCTGGCTCCCCACTTGCCTCCTCAGAGCAGTTTTCTCAGGGTTATTTGAGAGGCTGTCTCCAGGGCTTGAAGTCCTAAGAATGTCCGCTGAGTAAAGCATATTTTTAGGTTGTGCATTTTTAGGTTGTGCATTTATAAGTCAACACTTATAATAAAATATCCACTGCCCTTGCTAAAAATACATTTCCAGGAGTATGACTCAGAATGAAATTAATACTGGAAAATATTGCACTAGGCAAGGATAAGCCACATTAGCCTTTTGTGTAGGAGAATGGCATATGGTTCAAGTTGCAGAATGTTTAGTCCACAAGGCTATAATCCTCCCAGTCTTAGCAAAAAGCTGTCACAAAGTAGATGATCAGTACATAACTGTTGTATAAATGAAAACTGCATAAATTATTTTTAAAAAGATTAATCAGAAAAGTGAATAAAATGTGAAATGGAATAAGGAAATGATGGATTTGTAGTGTACAGCTATGATACACTGGAATTACGTAAGTGGATGCCCCAGAAAACGAAAACACAAGCAAACAAACAGCTAGGAAAAATGAATCTATGTCACTATTCCCAAGGATTTCTGACAATTTAGTATTTGTACTACACATTTTACTGGATATTGCTTTGAAATGTCAACTATGTATTTTTGATATTTCCCCAAGACACAGTAGAAACAAAGAGGAGAAAACTTTCAAACAACCAGCACTCTATTTGCAGACTGCTGAAATTATGTTATTTGGATCGACTGACATGTGAGGTTGGACAAGTGACTCAGTGTCATTTTATCATATGTAAATGAATCACCTTTGGCCCTGTAATTCCCTCTTTGTGAATAGGCACCTTCATCTATCTGTATTTCTACCACGTGAAATTCTGTTTTTCAAGCATGTATTGAAAATTTGCACTATCAGTTTAAATATATTTTTCTCCATAGAGCTAAAGCTGATCTCTATTCTAATGAGTATAGAGTTTGATACTTCTTTCTTTTAAATTATTGCATCATGATTTATAATATGTGTACATTGGTGTCTTCTATATTGTAGTCAAAGTTGCCTTTTATCTTTCTTTCTGCCATGGTCTTTATATCTAATATTTTGCGTGCAATGGTCCTTAATATGTGTTCATAAATGAATAAATTTAAAAAAAAACATGACATTCAAATAACTCCTTAATCCTCTTCCATAATTAAAAGAACTGAGGCAGAAACCTCAGTGTTATAGATTGTTAATTAGATATTGAGATTGCTTTAGAGTTTATTTTTTATTTTTATTTATTTATTTATTTTTTCCACGGCACGCGGTCCTGTCACCGATGTGGTCCCTCCTGCCGTGGAGCACAGGCTCTGGACGTGCAGGCTCAGCGGCCATGGCTCAGGGGCTCAGCCGCTCCACAGCATGTGGGATCCTCCCGGACCGGGACGCAAACCCGCGTCACCTGCATCGGCAGGCGGACTCTCAACCACTGTGCCACCAGGGAAGCCCTAGAGTTTATTTTTAATGTGTTTCATTTCACCTCTTTTAAAATTTTGTTTTCAATAATTTTATGAAATTAATTTTCAATAATGTTATAACTAAAAACTTTTTTAACTTAAAAGATTATTATTATCATCTCATATAAAACTTTTCATAGGCTACATATACATCAATTCAAGAAGCATTTTTCAAGGCAAACTTGGTGCAGCATTCTGAGATTCAGTGACAGTTTTGAATGGAGTCTCTCAAGCAGTGCTAGCTTTATGTAATTTGTAGCATATGTAGTAGCAACCACTAATTAGATAATTGGAAGCATATGGTAGCAATTACTGTCAATCAAGTTATGCAATATCCCAGTAAGTAAAGTAATACCTTCAGTGCAGAAATGTCTGATATGTATGTTCTCCATTAGATCAAAGGATTAATGAGAGTATTCTATGCTCTAGTTTGAGTCACTGGCAATGAACAATGTTTAGAAGCAATATATAACTTTAATTGAGGTCATGGCTATAGTATGTGACAGCAGCTATGAATTGGCCCTTCCAATTTGCTGTGGCTCATTAAGACATCCACTACTCAAGAGCTGTGTAGACAGGTCACAACAAATCATACCTAGTGAACTGTTCAGTGAGGTAGAATTCTATTGTACAGACATGGCCTAAAGCCAGGTATATGTATCACAAGAAAAATGTCGAGAATATAGTATATATAGCATATCCAGGTCTTAGCTGGATTGTCAGATACATCATGTTCTCTGACAGCAATAGTTCATTAAGATCTGTATCCACAGAATAATGGAGCCCAACATGCAATACGTCATGGTTTCTGTGGAAGCCCATAGATACACCACCATCAATCTAGTATGAAAAAGAAACCTAGTTTTAGATTTGAAGCCAGAGCACTCTGCTTTCCCAGAAAAATTACCTGTATTGTCCATGTGGATATGTATACTTCTTTGCTGACACAATAAATTTCTGCCTTCCACAATGCATACTTGATATGCTCAAGTCCAGTTGAAGAGAAGACCTTAAATCTATTATAAAGGTATCAAACCTCAAAAGTCAAGGGGTACCTAGTTGCTGTTCTATCTCCGACAACTATATTCAACCCTATTAATCAGTTTCCATGTTGCCAAAATTAGAATTTGCTTGCCTAGTTAGTTCCCTTTCTTCTTTTTCCTTTGCTAATGCTTACATGAATAATTGTGTCACATATTTTTGACATGTACTTACAGCTAGACAAACACACACACACATAAACATACATGTTTGATCACAACATGAATCTGCTTTCTTTGGTGGAAACCCAGGAAAATCATAACTTTAATGAGCTCTAATAAGAAATTGTCTTCCTTTGTATCAAAGTTTGTCTTCGCCCTGACAAATCACCTATGACAGTGATAGAAAACTGTCGTTCTAATGTTAGGCAATGTCTAATGATAGTGATTAATGTTATATGCATGTCTATGTATATAGAAACACTGATAACTGTTGTATTATAAACACATCAGCAAAATGATAATAATAATAAATAGGCTTTCAACTAACCTGACATTTAAAGCTGCAAATATGCTTAGGCTATTGTCATCTTTCCCTTATACTATTGTTGACTGAAAAAAAAAAAGTGCAACCTAGAAGTTGAGAGTTATGTTTTATTTGGCAGATAAAACTGAGGACATAAGCCCAGGACACAGCATCTCAGATAACTCTGAGGGACTACTCTGAAGAGGCAAGAGAAGGAGCCAGGGTATACAGGAGTATTTACGATGAAGACCATGTATCAAAAGATAATGTTAATTAAAGATAATGTTAATTAAAGAAATTCAGATATCTCAAGTTAAGGAATTTAGAGCTTTTCTGTGTATGGGAAGATGCAAGTGTCTGGACTCGCTGAAATCATTCCTTTGATTCGCACTTCAGCTATTGGGGCCAATATCCTGCTTTTCTCCATCCTGAATCCCCTCAGGGCACACGATTGTGGGTGGCTACAATGGCTGAGGGCTTGGCAGTGGGCAGCCTATTTGTTTCCATCCTGAGTTCTCTCAGGGCTCACCATCAGGGCAGGATGAGGTGATGGTTTGATGGCAGCCACATCCTTTGTTTACTGCTATGGCAGGCAATATTTTTCACTCACACTATAAAACACCCACAATGCACTTTTAATTTCAAAAACTCCATTCAACAGATACTTCCTGCAACAGAAAGAAAAGATCTTTCCTCATGTACCTGCAATCTAATGCAGAAAAACAGAATAAACAACGTGGATAAGAAAAGTATATAAATGAAAGATGAGGAGAGACCAGGAAGTGGGGTGGGGAAAACATTGAGCAATGACTTGAAGGAGGTGAAGTAGCAAGCCATACATAAATCTGGAAGAACATCCCTTATTGCAGACAAACGAGGAATCCAATGTGGCTGACAGGAGTGTGAGAGGGCAGAGAAGTAACTGTTGGGGTGCAGGGCAGGCTGCCCCCAAATATGTCTCAATGCTGTATTAATTATTTTGAATTAAACTTACTAGAGAAACAGAAGTGGAAAAGAAGATATTAAATACAACACTCTGACCATTCCTTTCCCTCTGAAAGTGTGAAATAAATCTCCCACATAAATACATCTTTTTTACAGCAAGGGGATTGAAATCATCCTGATCACCAGAGTTAGGGAATTCAAGGCTAAGAAACCAAACTCTGTCCCTTCTTCATTAGCTTGCTACCTACCCCAAGCACAAGCCCTTTGCTTCATTAATTATTCACAAATAATTTCTTCTTTAGCTAAAAATGATACATAGCAGGCCAGTTTTGGCCACTTCGGGGGTCCCATTTCCATGAGACCTACATGCATATGCATTAATTTTTTTTTCTCCTGTCAATCTGCCTTGTAAATCTGACAATTTAATTATTAGACCAGCCAAAAGAAGTCAAGAGGGGTAAGGTGGGAAATTGGCCCTTCCCTAGCAGTTGGTTTAGTCAGCAGGGTACTTGATGGACCCACTCCCCCCTGCCCTGAGACTCTGTAGCTGGAGATCCTGGGACCTCTTACCAAGACCAGTGGAAGGTCAGGGATCTCATCACCATTCAGAAGGTACATTTACCAGGGTGCAGTGGTGGCCAGTTGAATAGACTGAGATTCTAAGACACCAAGTCATAAGCAACACTGTCTGTGTCCAGCTGTGCCAGTTCTCTAGGGAATTTTCATCAGAGGTCTTAGTCCATAAGGGGCCTTTATCATTTCAAACTTCATTTCTTGTTAGTGCTGGAAAAGTTAGTGTTAGACTCATGTGAGATTCCTCCTGTGAGTTTCGTTAAACCATAAGAAAAGCATATTGGTTTAAGTTGCTACTTGAAATTAATGTAAGATTCTACTCATCAATGGCCAGATTGTTTGATCCTTTAAACTGACTATATTTGAAAAGAATAAACAAAAAAACTTGAGAGCTCTTATTCTAAATAGCTGTTTTATTGGTATTGTGGGAGGACCAAACTGAAAGGAGAACACAAACACACACACACACGCACACACACGCGCACACACACACGCAAAGTATAATGATTAGCCTTAGTGTTTAAACCCTTATTAACATGAAAAAAACAGAAATTAGACTTAAAGATCGATTATAAATTCCCTTTCTTAAAATAAAAATGCCCCATCTCCTCACAATTCCCCAGACCCTCCTACCAAAACCAAGAAAAATATCAGCAGAAGCCAATATTCAGCAGCCATTAGAAAAAAAACACTTTGTCTTGCAAAGACAGAAATGCAACTCTAGAAATAAGTCAAGGCCCACCTATTTTTACCAATCCAAAGACCTCACCTATTCCTCTCAAAATGCTTATAGATACAAAAGATCAGGATATTAGAACAAAATTGTTCTGTACTTTAGAAAAAAATTAAATAATAATTACCCTAACACTTATTATAATAGACAAATATACTCCAAAACTCCTAGGATGAAACTTATATTTTCTTTCTCTGTCCCTTAAAGTTATACTTCTTATTATGTTTTTGAAATGTAAACACAGCCCACAATCACCTGAGACTGAGCTCAGATTAACTAAATAAATAGAACCTGAAACAAACAAACAAAAAAAAATGGGGGGTGTAGAAGGGGCCATTTAAAACACAAACTGCTAAAACAGTTTTCTTGCCCAAGCACTAAATCTTTAGCCTACTCTTCAAGGGCAAATAAAGATCTTAAAAATCTCCATAAATAATGAAAGACTAGCTATCTGAGCAAGTAAACTTAATTTATTCCAACTGTTACTTATAAATTAGTGAGTTTGTATTGTATCTGATTCATGACTAAAGTTTTAAAATAAAATTGTGAGATCTCTGTTCCTAATTGTATGTAAATATGTCTATGCATGTGCATTATAGATATGGTATTTTTCTACATTCAGATAGCATTGCCAAAATTAATTCGTAAAAGAGGTTTAATTACTTAGCATAAAAATAAACAGTTAAAAATTAAGTATTTCTAAATCTCAGAGATATAATAAAAGCTAACGAAAATGTTTTTTCTTTTCAAGTTCATGTGATCTAGGTTAATCTTTGGTAAATAAAAGGTAATTTTAAGCTTGATGGTTCAATTAATATGGGTGTGTCCTCAGAGTATCAGTATTAAATATAATGCAGATAAACAACTTTTGTTCTACGTGAATTTACTAATTAAAGGGGCTCATGTTTGTCTCTGCTGCAATGCTTGTCGAAAAAAAAAAACAAAAAAACATTAAGAGAATGACTAACTGCTTTAATGTCTCATGCAATTTTCATGAGTAATTTAAGTATGATTGTTAAGAACAAATGAATTAAATAGATGTAAATGAGATAAGAGTTTTAGGGTGAACTTTTTAGCAATGATTGTTTTATGATATGTCTGCCAATAGTTTCCCAAATCTCTTTAGTAACTTATCACCTTAGAATTAAATTACATGATGAAAAGTTATTGAAAGTTTAGATCATTTCTGAGTAAGATAAAATACTGAAACATTAATTACTAAATAAATCTAAGTTTATTTACTTTTGACCTCTTATTATAGAGGAATTAAAGGTGCTTTGGTTTATGAATAAACATGTCTTGCACCACATTGAAAAATTCTCTCTATGAGAAAATGTATGTTTCTAAAATTTATAAAATTTGCCAATCTAAAGAATACTTATGTAACAAACAGTTCACAACAGCTTACTTCTTAGTTTTTACTAGACATTGCAGTTTCTAATGGTTAAGAATTCTAATTATTATATGCAATTAAAGCTACTAAATATAATAAGAAAAAACATCTTTGTATACAGGGAGAAGTGAAATATGTGTTTTGGGAGAAAAATGAAGTATGGAAATACATTTTGAGGGAAATGAAAGTATTTTTTTTACTAAAGCAAAGCTGGTTATTTCTAAATGGTTAAGAGAATAAGGGAAAAATAAAATGGATGTAGAAAGTTGTAGAAGGTTTATGGAAAAAGGAAACTTTGGAAAGTCATTTTATATATTGTTAGGGTTAACTAAGAATGTAATTAAGTAAATGAATTTTAATACCAAAAGTAAACTTGTATAAAATTAAAATTTGATTTTTCCCACTGTTAATAAAATAGAGCATTTTTTTAAGACTATTGGTCTGCTCTTAATCAGAAATTATAAACAAAAATTTTCTTTACCTTTAATCTGTCTAGAAAAACAAAAATTATATATTTTGTCTTTATCAGGTCTTTGATTACTTAGGAAATCAAAAAAGAGTCATTTTGATACTGAAAGAGCTAAAGCTTTTTACAACTGCAGTTGACCCCTGAACAATATGGAATTGAACTGCCTGGGTCCACTTACCTGCAGATATTTTTAATAGTAACTACTACAGTACTACACAATCTGCAGTAGGTGGAATCCATGGACATGGAGAACTGCAGATATAGAGTAACTGCATGTGTGGAGGTCCAACCATTACATGTGGATTTTTGACTGTGTGGAGGGTCTGTACCCCTACCCTCCATGTTGTTCAAGGGTCAACTGTATTTAACTTTCTGAATTTGCCTGCAAAGTCTTTGTCACTTTGATTGAATAGATAAATGTCTTGTTTCACAGTGATTTATAAGCCTATTGGACCAAGCATTTTAAGATATTTTTGACAAACTTCTCCAAAACTAAATTTTAAATGAAGTCATTGACCTAAACATAACTTGGGGGTTTTCCAGAGGGCTTTCTGAAGCACCTCAAAATATTTTTTTCTCTCCTTGTAAAAGATAAATATTAAACTAATTGGGCTTACTTGGTATGTTAAATTACACAACAAACATTGTCAAATCAATATAAATGCTCTATAAATTTATATGAAACTCCTAAAATGTGGATATGTCTTAATATAATGTTATCAGTCATAATTCTAGTTATTATCCTAAAATATTGTGTGTCACAGAAATAACCAGATTTCCTTGTGAATTCCATGATAATAAATCAGATCTTTCATAATGGACATTTTAAGACTTTTATAATTTAAAGACATATTGTTTTATTCAGATGCTTTTACAAAATCTTCCTGCAAAAGTGTTTCATCTTCAGAGAAGTTCATGGAAAGGAATTTAATAAGCACTCTAGAATACAAGTTTTTGATGATTATTGAATCATAATGTTGAACTGAGTAAGAATTTAAAGAAGCCTAATGAAAAACTGATGGCTTCATAAAACTTCTAGTGAAAAATCAAGCAGAAAAAACATTAATTATATGGAACTAGGTAAACAGAGAAAGACAATTATTATTTTTTATGATGTTTTTACACTTGAAACTGCTGATTTTTTTAAATGTTTGCTTCTCCAGATTTAAGGAAATCTTTTCCCCTTTACTCTTATGCAGAATTGCTTATTAAAGAATTAATTATTAGATCATCCAAAAATAACACAAAGAGAGGTAGGGGGGGAATGTCCCATCTCCAACATAAGAGCTAAGGTTAAAGAGGTTATGGTGGTAAGTTTTCCTAGGGCTTTGAAAGTCATTTTAATGGCTCTGGCTTTTACTCTGAGTGACATGGGAGCCACAGGAGACTTCTGAGAAGAAGAGGGAAAACCTGACTACACTTTAAAAGAATCACTGTGGCTACCATGTTCACAATAGACTGAAGGGGATATTGCAAACATCCAGGAGAGATAGAAATTATAAAGGGACTGAAATCTGGATTTGTTTTGAAGGTAAAGCTAATAGAACATGAGACTTGTCTGAATATGAGTTGCGTGAGAAAGGGAGACACAAAGGGGGCTTCAAGTGTTTAACTTATAAAACTGAAAGCATGGACTTTACATGAATGCAATATGGAAGCCTATAGAAGAAGCAGGGTTTGGGTTGTGTGTGTTTTATGTAGTTTGGCTCTTTGTTAGCTTGTTTGCTTTCTGGTGAAGGATGGAATGTTAAATCTGGAAACGTTAAGTTTAAGCCGAGTACTGTCTGTGATCTACCTCCATGAGAAATGTAAAGTAGGCAGTTAGATGTTGTGGAAAAGGGTTAACAAACTTTTCCTGCATGATAAGAGAATTTGATTTTTGTTTGGCTCTTTTCTTTTCCTGGGAATCTCATACAGATAATATGCTAATGGTATTATTAACAATAAAGTGTTAATATCCTGATAGACAGTAGGTGAAACTTAAAATTGAAATGAAAACTAAATTATTTCAAAGCAGTCTGCAGTATGGCACACAAAACAGATAAAGGCAGCAACCCAAAGCCATGGTGTCCATTACAGGTGCTCCATTCTCAAATTCTTTTAACACCAGCTCTTTCAGAGCCATAGCTCCAAGATAATACCATGAAAAAGCTGAACTAAAAATACTTCCAGGTGAATGCATATATTCTAAAAATAGAGACCACTGACGGTTCCAACAACATCCTAATTTGCAAAACCTCACAAATCACTAGCAAGATCATCCTGTGATTAACTCCAGACCTCAAAATCCTGTAAGCATCCTTTATTAACTCCCCCTTTTTGAGACATACCACTAATCCTGCTTAAATTATATATATATATATATATATATATATATATATATATATATATATATGTTAGCATACGGTATTTGTTTTTCTCTTTCTGACTTACTTCACTCTACGGTTCCAACAACATCCTAATTTGCAAAACCTCACAAATCACTAGCAAGATCATCCTGTGATTAACTCCAGACCTCAAAATCCTGTAAGCATCCTTTATTAACTCCCCCTTTTTGAGACATACCACTAATCCTGCTTAAATTATATATATATATATATATATATATATATATATATATATATATATATTTACTATAGGTGTGTCATTAGTGGGATTTGGCAAATGAGTTTTAAAACAAGACAATGTTGCTGGTGGCCGAAATATCTGAAGATTGGTGAACTGCATCTGTATTGGGGAACTATAATTGATTTAAAAGACACAGCTTTGTAATTTCCCAAGTGCTGTGAAGGAGGTTATTGGGCAGCCCCTCATGGAGACCCTGGAAACCTCGCCTGTTGAATTGTTACAAAAATATTGCTCCTGTGGTAGATGAGATTTGAAAACTGGGTGATCATATCTCCTCCTGGAAAGGATTTTCTGTCCTTGTACCTGAACTCTGTGAACTGCTGCAAAGGATGCTACTCAGATTCCTGCAGATGAGGACGTCTGACACACCTGATTGCCAGCTGGGGTAGCTGATCCACATCTTTCTGTGTAGACAGGTGCCAATTGAGGTCTAAGACTGTCTGAAAGTTTAGCTGGAAGTAGGCAGTGTCCTTGGTGTCCACTATATCTAGGCAGCCTGGAATTCATCAGGAGCTCTTTGGTGCAGATAAAAATGTGATGACATCAGTATATAGGTAATGTTGAAAACCAGGAAAAGAGATGAAGATTTTAAAGTAAAGAATGTAAATAGAGAAGAAAAGATATCTAAGGAGTGAGGCCTAGGACATTCCAAATTTAACCTTTTGGGGAGATAAGGAGAACCAAGAAAAAATGTTGAGAAGAACCTGGTGTAGTACGATGATTCTCTGAACTAGAGGTAAGGTGAGGAGTGTTTCAAGGAGGATGGGATTAAGTAAAAATTAATTTTGTCAAATGTTTCTGCTGCTTCACCAAGTAAGATGAGGATTGGAATTGAACATTGGATTTAGCATCATACAGATATCTGTTGACCTTCACACAAGCACTTTCAGTGAATTTGTAAGGGTGAATTCCTGACTGGAGAAAGTTCAAGAAAAAGTAGGTAGGGAGAAATTAAAACTGAAAGGGCAAACAATTCTCTTTGCAAATAGAAAGAGAAGAGAGAGTATAGTTGGAGAATGAAGTGAGGACAAGAGAGAGGTTTGTTTTTCCTTCCTTTTATAATAGCTTTTATTATTTTTCCCAGAAGGATGTAAAAGAGCCTGCATGTATATTAACTGGATGGTGCCCTAGAAAAAGGAAAGGATGGCGATGTACCAGGGAACATGAATCAGTGGCTATGTGTAGGTGAGGACACAGGCACACCGTGGAGGGGTGGGCCTTGGATAAACACATAATGTATTTATATATAGTTATGTCCGCTCAGAAACACTCGAGAGAAAGCAAGAATACTCTCATTTCAAATTCAACACAATGAATTTTTGTTTATTTGTTCATTTAACAAACTTGTATTTAGCAGCTTCTAGGCCTTAGCAACTCTTTTAACAGCTGGGAACACAGCAGCAAACAAAACAGTTTACAAGCAGCCCTACCTTCATAGTGTTTGCCTTTTAACAAACTTATTGAATTTGAAAAACAAGATGAAGAATTAGAAAAAGCTACATTTTTTGTCCAGTATCTCAAGAGAATATTACTTCAGTGTAGCCCTACTTGTCTTTGTTGAAATTTTAGTGTAACTATTTGCTCAGAAAAGAAGCATGAAGGAAATAGCTTGGGTAATCTTTCTTTAAAAAGAACTCTTTATTCAGCTGACGGAGATGACTGTGTCTGGTAATCACTGTTTGCAAAGAAGTGATGAGATTGTGTCAGCAGAGGTTTGGGGAGGAACTCTGAATACGTCCAGAACTAGTCAGTGAATTCCTTCTTGAGAATGGTCAGGGAAAATCAGTGTAACATTCAGTTATATCTTTTCAATTTCAAAATCTATTGCAATGAAGAGATATAGCTTCTAACTAATGCTTGTATAAAAGACAATTCACCATCTGTTACTTTAAATGTAGTCATGAAAACATTTTACCTTTCAAAGTAACAGCCATAATTTTCCCCACAAAGATATTGTTCATTGTTTGTGCCTGACGTATTTCTAAATCACCTCGTGGACCTAGATAAATATTTGCTCCAGAAGGATAAAAGCAAAACATATTTGTTGAGACTCGTTCAAGTACAGGTAAGAAAAAAAAAATCTTTCTACCAACTAAAACAGGACGTTTCTTCTCTGAACCTCCACCCAATCCCACACTTTATTGACTGCACTAAATTTTATCTTCGGTCTTTGACAGCTCTTATTCAATTTCTTAAATTTCTATGCAATAACTCATTTATCCTGTGATTCTATAGATCCCATTATTGATTGAATAACAAATACTCTATTTGATAGATTCTATTGAAAAGCTATGAATTAGAATTTCTTACAAATGGGAGTCCAAGCATCTTTATTTTAAACCGTCTTTATTTAAGGTCAGCAGATATCTATATGATGATAAATCTAATATTCAATTCTATTCCTCATCTTACTTGGTGAAGCAGCAGAAATATTTGACAAAATTAGTTTTTAGTTAATCCCATCCTCCTTGAAAAACTCCTCACCTGGCCTCTAGTTCAGAGAATGATTGCACTTGTCAGGTTCTAGATAAGTTGTATGTACATTAAAGTTTCAAAACCAGGACCCGGGAACCTATGATTGGATCCAACACTTGAAGGATGCTGTTGGCTAAGAAACAATCATGATTTTGTCCTTAATTGATTTGTCCTTAGTTTGAGAACCCGAGTGATTATGAAATGTTTTTGTTTTTATTGTTGTTGTATGTTTTAATACCTAAAGGTGTGGTTCTCAACTGGAGCAAGGTAAGATTTTCCCAGGGGACTTTGGCAATGTCTAGAGTCAATTTTGGTGCTCAGGCAGGGAGGTGGGGAGTGCTACTTTATCTTGTGGGTGGGATGATTCTTTACATCCTACAATCCAGATCCTACAAAAAGGAATAATTGGAACAAAAATATTAGTATGCCAGAAGCTGAGAAAAACTGCCCTTAGGCAGCTGCCTGGAACTGATGACAATTTCCCAGTGCTTCTTTGTCCACTCAGTCCAGAGCTCAGGGGGATTTTTTTTTTTTTTAACAGAATGATTCTGCTTGTAACTCTGGAAATTCTACAAAGAAAGAGGCAGACCACTTTATAGTATTTTGATCTTTCCATGCCCCCCGTACACTCAGCTTAATATACAGACAACTAGAATTTCTATGGAGGCAGGAGTGTGTGAAACAGTGCTCTACAAAAGGTAGCATAGTAAAAGCTAAATGCCAGAATGGCAGTTGGCACATGGCATAAACTTTAGACATTCCTTTAAATCTATGTCCTGGACATCAAAGACATAAGTAAGGGTGACATCATATCTTTACCAGTTACAAAATAATCTCATAACGAATAAGAAACTATAATGGCAAAGTAATAAATAAAGCTGAAAAATGTTCCCTTTGACCATACAATTAAAATAAAGAATTCTTTGTCAATTTGTGTGAAATTTCATTTGTTATGTAACATTATAGAGAATTAACAATGGGCCCATGTGGCATCTGGGCTTTGCTTTTAAGCAAAGTAAAGACACCATAAGGTAAAGGACAGTAAAAAATAATAGTGCTTTAGGTCTTCAGAATGCAGTAGCACAGCCTTCAAAATCAATAATAAATTGACATTCCAGAAAGCATACTCAAGAGGGCAATTCCAGAGCTATAAAAGTCTTATCCCCTTAGAGCAGGATTGTCTCCTATAAGAAGTAAAACAAAAAATAAACAAAAGCAAAACCAAAAACATGATAGAAATTGAGTACATACAGAGAGACAAATGCTTGCTTTGAATATGGAATAGCTACATTAGGAATTAGAAACCCTTCACATTGAGTAATAAAATAATTTCCAATTTGACACATATTTTAAAAAACCTGAGATATCGGATGTCTGTTCAAAAGATTATCCTTTATCAAACATAGAATTTTTGTAATTGCAGTATGTGAATTTGTCCTGAGAAATAATTTGAAAAAAAAAAAAAAAAAACTCAGAAAACTATACAACAATAAAAGTTTATCACTCCCAAATTTATTACATGTTAATTTTTATTTACTCATTAACAGAAAAATTATTTCATAAATGCCTACCATGTACCAGATTATGTTTATCTGCTAGGAATAAAAGAGTAAACAATAAAAATACCTTTTCTCCAGACTTCCCTGGCGATCCAGTGGTTAAGACTCCGTGCTTCCAATGCAGGGGGCGTGGGTTCAATCCCTGATCTGGAAACTAAGATACCACATGCCACGGCAAAAAAAAAAAAAAAAAAAAAGTATTTTCTCATGGAACTTATATTTTACTGAGAGAAAAATATATAAAATAAGGAAAAAAACAAACACTTTTTCTCAAAGATACACTTAAATAGATGGAAAAGCTGGTTATGGGTGACTATTATGTACATCAGAGGGTTACTTTGTGGAAGTGATATTTGATACTCTGATTTATTTTCTTTACTATTATACATATTTAATAAAAAAAAATTCTATTGAAAAATAAGATTTCTAAAGACTGTTAATATTAAACATATATAACAATGTCATATTTTAATACATAATTTTATTTCAAATAATTAATGGGTCAAAGCAAATAGTTTTAATATTTTATAGAAATTTTGAATTGCCTTTAGAAGAGTTTTGTCATTTTTAATCCTATACAAATGTTAAAGTGAAATCTTCACAAAATTCTCACCAACATGTGTTTTCCTTGACATATATATATGTATGAGCTATCTCGTATATATATACATATATAAGTATTTATGTGTGTGTGTGTGTGTGTGTGTGTGTATACCTCAATTTGGACTGGTTAAAAGATACTTAATATTTTTGGCTTAACATTTTTAGTATAATAGTGGGTTGACTATTATACACATTTATTGGGCATATTTATTTTCATTCATGTAAATATACTACAAAAATGTTGATACTGATGATTTTTACAAATTGCATTATGTATGAGCATATTAAAAATTTGATAGTTGCTTATAATGCAACTATTTCATAACTTGCTTAGTTTATGTACAGAATACTATAATTACTTTTTAATTGTTTGTAATATTACTTTTTTATCATTTCAACTTTATCACGGGGTACTTGTCATACTTGAAAAAACACCTTGACATTATTTATTACCAATGATAGCATTCAAGATTTCAAACCAAAATTAGAATTTTGGAAAACTTGTATCTAAAACTATGAGCTTGACATCTTCTCAACACTTCAAAGACTTTCTGATAAGTTTGATGGTGATATTAATGAATGTGAATTTTTGATCCTGATTAAGGATGTCTCAACATCTGGAAAACCTCACTGAATAACTCACTGAATCTTATTTCCCTAGTGATCAATGGATGGCTTTATAGAACCCTACATGGATAAAGGATCTGTTTAAAATGCAAGATCAAGTGATTTTTATTGGAACAGAGCATGAAATATCATTAATAAAATGTCATATGCCATGTTGCAACTGAGCTTTAAGAAACTACCACAGGTTGCATTGTGATGTAGTAACAAAGGATAATATCCAAAATTTTATGAAAAGTTCATGAAGATACTCTTCTTTTTTCCAACTGCATGCTTCTGAGGCCAGATAGATATTTTTCATATACTTCAATTAAAACAACATATAGAAAGAGATTCAATGCAGAAGCTGATACAAGAATCCAACTATCATCTACTAAGTCAGATATTTAAAATATTTATAAAATTCTAAAACAATGCCACCATATCACTAAATGCTTCTGGAAAGTATAGTTATTTTTCATAAACATGTTACATAAGTTAGCATGAAATGAGCTTATTATCATTATATTAAAATTATTTTTTAATTTTTTCAATTAACAATTTTATTTTCTAATACAGTGAATATATCTATATCTAGATTATAGCATCTATATGTTTACAGCTACCTAGTTTAAAGGTTTTCTGGGTTGAAAATTTTGAGAATTGTTGTATTAAAGTTATCTGAAGTAGGTGGTATTTGTAGCAAGTGCCAATGAGAGAATCACAGCAAAATCCTAAGTTTCTACATTGGAGAATTATATAATTTTCATAAAAGAACTCCTGGCCAGCTACTGGATCCCAGTAAAAGGGAACATTTGACCATAGGATATCATAGAACCATATAAGCATGTGCTGCCCTTCTGGAGCCAGGACTGAGCAGACCTACCAATTCCGAAGGCTGAGTGGGCCCTAGAACTCCACTGGAAGCTGAAAGCGTATCAGGAATCAGCATAAACAAGACCACAGGGCACATGTAAACTGCCCTGAAAACCACATCATCTATAACTTTTTCATTAATAGATCTCTTTTAGTTCATACCTGTGACCACATAGTTGGGCCTCTTTTGATGAACTGAAATAGGACATAGGACATAGGACTTTGATTTGCAGTTGATTCAGGTAAGTATGTATGTACATGCTAAAGCTGACTTTGTACTATAACCGTGCTATAAGGTGACTCAGCAGTGGAAGAAAATCCTCTTCTTGGGCCAAGCTTTAAGAGTTGCTGATGATCATCTACTCTGTATGAAAAGAAAAGTGGCTCAGCTAAGAATATACATAGAGTTATGTGCAGTGGCAAGTAATGTGGCTGGTTGGCGAGAGGCCGTAAAGAAGAAAGATTTGTGGTCTGGGGAAAAGGCTTGTAGGTGGACCTATGGGAGTGGACATAAGTTATGAAGATCCCACATTGCATGTTGATGTCCTTCTGAGATCATGAACACTAGATGAGGCACTAAATAATCAAGAAAATTTTTAAACTTTTTTTTTTTTTTTTTTTTTTTTTTTTACATTAACCCCGTGGTCAGCCATCACCACTCTGGCATAAATGGGCACATGATCAGAAGAGTCCTGGTGTCAGGGATGGAGCTTTGCAAGGACAACCCACCAGTGACCCGTTCACTGTGGGCAGCCTCAGTCCTGTAGCAGCTGAATGTCCAACTGTCCAGCATTAGAGACCAAACTTGAGCCCTTGATTAGGCACCTTTCTTAAGGAAGACAATCGATCAGTTGGTTGAAAGTTTATTATGATAAAACTCGTATACCTTGGAACAGGTGGTGATACATCTTGATTGGAAGTCCCCTCATCCTCAGGGGATACATTCCAAAACCCCAGTGGAGGCCTGAAACTGAAGATAGTGCCAAACCCTATATGTACTATGTTTTGTTTTTATACACATATACCTATGATAAAGTTTAATTTATAAATTAGGCATAGTAAAATATTAACAATAATAACTACAAATAAAATAGAGCTATAACAATATATTGTATTAAAGGTTATGTGAATGTAGTCTCTATCACTCTCAAAATATCTTATTGTACACATTTAATGCCTTTTCCATCTTAACTAAGCACTTAATCAAACACTGTGGCTGTAACTTTTGCCGTTTGAAGTGCCAAAGAAAAACTAGCACAGATTTCTTTTTTCTTCTTCACAATTTTGTGGATAAAAGACTCATTCTTACTGTATATCTTAGCAACCTCAGCATACAATTTGTTTTTCTTTCTTCATTGCCGAGAATTTTCCCCTTTTCCATTGTCAAGAATTTTCATATACTGCTTCTCTTTTGCATATTTGAACTGCCAGCATCACTACTCTTGTGCTTTGGGGCCATTACTGAGCAAATAAGGGTTACCTGAACACAAACACTGTGATACTGTGACAATTGAACTAATAACTGAGATGGCTACTAAATGACAAATTGAGGATACCTGGACACAGGGATGAGTCACTGCCTGTGGGGGACAGAGCTGAAGAGAGCAGGGCAGTATGAGATTTTGTCAAGCTACTGAGAGCTGTGCACAATGTAAAACTTATGAATTTATTTGTGGATTTTTCTGTTTAATATGTTTGGACTGTGTTTAACTGAAACTGTAGAAAGGGAAACCACAGATAAGGGGGGACAGCTGTACTGTGGGTGTGGGTTTGTTGTTTCTGCTTACAGGGATTTAGCCAGCATTACTATTCTAGGGAATACAGTATTTGGTCTACTGATACATATTATCATTATTGCAATATTTCAGAACAAGGGACCATCTCCACTAAAGGAGGTGTACCAGTGGACTCATGACAGTGACATCTGCTGGTCCTATCACATAAAGCACAATCCAGAAGTTGCCAGCATAATAGAACAGGATAGCCTTTGAAGGCATAGCTTTGAAAATATCCCCTGCCAAGATGGAGTGCCATTCCCCAGGATATGCTATAAACCTTTAATTAATGACTATTTTATTGTTCTCATAGCCACAGTACATGGGACAGCAAAAAAGAGGGGAAGGTAAGAATGACTGGTTTCTATTGCACTTAGTGATACACACTATGGCGATTTTTACTTTGTGAACTTACATGCTTAGGCTCTTACAGTTTGGAGTTCCCAAAGAGAAAGTACCTTTCTGCCAAAGGACACAGTAAGAATCCCAGTAAACATTAAGCTGTAGTTACCACCAATCAATTTGGCTTCATTGTGCCTTGAGTCCAGAAGGCAAGGATACTGTTGTGAGGTCACCGCTGAGTTATAGGAAACTTTCCTTTGCTGAAGGGGGATTTCTCACCCAAGATCACACCCCCTCCATGGAGTAACCTGTACCCAATGGTGGGTGGAAGTGGTGATGCACAATCTTGTCTCCCATGCACCCATATTGGCAACACTGCACGGCCACCCCAGCTCCAGAGATCCGCGGAAGAGACACTGACGTCTCGAATGCTGCTGCTTCCTAGTTCAAATCTCCTTCAGCTCAGTTCTCCACCTTCCACTCCCTTCACGGGTTGTCCTCAGAGTCCTTCACAGCAACTCTCTGCAGTCAGATATCCTTTGCATTGCCTGTTTACTGGAGAATCTATTCTAAAGCATAGCGTGGATGAACAATCTGTATTTTAGTCTTTTCTGATTGCTTCTCATGTACTGTGGATTATGTTATGCTATACTTTACATGCTTTATATAGTTAAATCTCAAAGAGTCTAATAAAGTTTAAAACTTCTTAGTGATATGAATTTTCTCAAATGGAATTTGGGTATTTATGTATACATAGATACAGTGGACTATATAAGTATATTTGTGAATATTTAAGCAGTAGAATATATTTATATTTTCCCAGTAGTGAATAGCCTTTGCCTTTCTGTAATCTATCACTAATGGCAGTGGTGTATTCTACTTGGATAAGTTAATTCAACTGGTCTCTATGTAACTGATTAGGAAGATTAACAACTGTTCTTCATTCTCAGTACTCAATACTAAAATGACAATACCTTAAGACACTAAAGCCTTTTGGCAAGCAGACCTTTCTGTAGATGGCAGCAGAGTTCAGCTCCTAGATGAAGAGTATTAATCTGAGAAAAAAATTGGTTTCCAAATCTTGTAGCTATCATAGTAATTTTTATAATTTAAATAAATATTTATAATAAGTAAACCAATGAGAGAAGAATGAGAAAATTCCTTCAGTGAAAAATAGGTTGAATCTTTAGAACTATTCAAAGTTATTAAGCTGCTTTAAAATGCTGCAAAATTTGGAAAGTTTGAAACAAATAATAAAAATTGGAGAGTAGATGGGGAATTTTCTAAGACTGTGGAATATTTGGACAGATTTATTTTCACATGCTGTTAGATTATCACCCTGCTTTAAAGAAAAAAGTAAATTTTTAAAATTTCTGAAGAATAGGTCTGTGTTTTATGTTAAAAGTAAAGATAGAAAATAACACTCAGTGGAAGTGTGATCAACAATAAGGCCATGGGCGTATGGAAAAAGAGCAATGAATGAATGCATATATGTCTCATTTAAAGTAAAGACTTAAGGCATGTAGTTGTCATTTGTTACAATTTTCTCCTCTAACTAAAGTTTAGTTAACTAAACAAATTTGTAGTTAACCAATGATATCCAGTGGGAGTTGTGAGAAGACTTTTAAGTGTTTTCATTTATGGTAGTGTAACACAAAAGATAATGTGATTGTAATTTTGTGATTATTGTGAAAGTTGTAAATTGGAGAAAATAGGTGAGATGTACCACTTTACAAAAGCCTGCCAGGACTATGCATGACAAATTTTCTAAAAGATAGCTGCATGACTACCCCATCACCCACCTCTAACTCATGAAAGACCAGAACTGCTAAGAGGGACTTGAAGAGTCACCAAAATACAAAGCTCTCAACTCAGTAGGATGCGCTGTCATGGACTGGGGAGCTTGGGATAAAAAGCACCCATAAAGAATGAGGGCAAAAAAGGGACACCATCATCTCACCTCCTGTTGTGATGATTTCTATTCCACAGAGTTCTGTAAGCACACCCTTGCACACATGCATTCAAAGAGTTTATGGGAGGACCTGACATTCATTTCCCAAAGCAATCTATGCTGAGTGTGGTCAGTGTGCTACTTAGGATGGATAAGTGAAGAAGTTAATCATAAGTGTTGGCAATTGGACAATGCCTGTTGTCTCTAATAAAAATAGGAGATTAAATTTATATTAATACATACATGTTTTCTGTTTTAATTTTGTATTTTATTTTTTAGTAGTTTGTTTTTATTAGAATTTGCATAAATATGGTTTGTGGCAATTGAAAACAAAACCAAATAAGGCACCTTACTTATTCCTCCCCATAGGCATGGAGGGATTTAGGAAACACGGCTGTAGTGTGTGTTGGGTCCCACTTTTCACCTGAAGGGCTGGAAGATGACTGGGGCACAAGACAGAGTAAGGAGAGAAGACAGCAGAAGCACAACTTCTGCACTTCTCTTGGGCCCAGCAGAAGTAGCAGGGGCGGGCCAGCCTGAGCACTTTAAAATTGCCCTGGTGTACAGTATATGGACTGTTGGGGCAGGAGGGCCCCAGTACCAAAGGCTATGGAGGCCATGGGGACATCATATCAGCAGAGGCCAGCCACAGGAGGCAGCTGCAGAGGGAATCATTGTCTGCAGAGGACTGTACAGTGCATAACTAAGAATTCCAAACAACGGGTAGTTAAATTTTAAGTCTCATAATAACCGATGGTTAGCTTGGATGGTCACACAGACTTCCCAGTTAATTTTTTTTCTTTGATATGTTTGAATAAAAAAATTGTTAGTACAGAAACCAGTTGGCAACAGGTTCTGGGAACTGGGAACTTAAAGTATTTTAAGTTCCCCGTTAGCACATTTCCAGTAAATATTTATTCATTAACCAAATATTTTACAATTGACAAGACAGAATGTTGTTAGGGAATTACACAGACCAAGTCTGTTCTCATGGAGCTGACATTCTAGAGGGAGAAATTGATGTTAAACAACAGAAGACAGTATAGATCTCAGAATCCTGAGAATTCTGTAGCACAGTCACTCACATTCACCCCAACAGCTTTAAAGAAACTTAAACGCAAGATAGCAGCAATATAGGAATCAGATTTTTTTTGCAATAAAAATGGGTTTGAGAATGTGGCTTAGGCATATATTCTGCTACTTTGCCCTAAGTCTAGAGTTTATTTATCTAAAGAGAGACAGGGATTTGAAGTGAAGTAGGTAAAATAATGAAGATGTCTTCTGGATCTTAGGTTGTTAGCTCTAAAAAGGTCTTAGAAAATTTTACCATTTTCATGAATTACAAGCAGAATATTAATATAATCAACTCTGGATATCTAAGAGTTCAGAAGATAGTTCATTTGATCAGAAACCAAGTCAGTTTCTTTCTGTTTTAACTTCTTTAGATCTATGTTACAATTATCTCTTCCAAGTTAATTGATGCAATGCACAGATTGAGTTTGGATGATACCCATGCTCTCTTTTAAACTGCTCATTACTGAGGGAGATCATTGGAAAATGTGTTGATGACTTATTATAAAATAACTGCCTTGAATTACCAAACCCTTGGGCAGTAATTTCCAGGGGTATAGGCCAATTGTTTTCAAAAAGGTTTTGATGTCACACTTCTGCAATGATTAACTACACATCTCATGAAACGGCATTCTCTATAATCATAACACATCTTCCAAAGTGTCTGATCACTGCCAGGTTAAAAAAATAATAAAAATAAACATGTGGTGGATTCAAATACTCTGATAAGTGGCAACATGGGAATATACTATGCACATCAAAACTGACTTCATGGCCTTTCAAGAATATTTTTGCATCCTGGCACCCTCGTATATAAGTACATAAACAACCTAAAATTTCTGAATGCCTGCAAGATAAATACTTTTGAGAAACTTAAATTTTATTTATACCATTTCCATCTGTTCAGTGCACAAATCATAAGGATTGTATTTTACTCATTAATCTGACAGTGATATGTTTTACCAATTTGGCCTAGGCAGTTTACCCCACAGAACAACAGACTTAATATATAAACCATTATTATGAACCCTATTAGTAATAAGGGTTTAATTTACTAGAGCATTTGTTTCACACTGTCTTCTCTCAACCATATTAGTAATTACTAGGTAGAAAGAGGGAGGAAACCCTTGGGGCCAAGGCTATAGGATTGTGGCTGGTGGGAACCATGGCAGACTTCATTGACATGTTGTATACACTGGTCTTGGATGTAAGATTCCTCTGAAAGATAATTTTGACTATGAAATACACCTGAAAACCCCTGGATTAGCAGTTAATTAGGGTTTTCTTTTATTCTAAATAGGATTCCAGACTGAAAGGAACGAGATTAATGTCATGACATAACTTCTTCTTCTATTTTAGTTAAATTATATGAAATAATAGTTTTTGTAGATCAAAATGGTGGGATCACATGGCTCAACTTAATACAGTAGCACTACTTTTGCTGTCGTGCTTTCCCTCACCTCAAAACGTCAGTCCTTAATCTGCTTTCATATAAACAAACTGAATAAAATACATATTTGAAAAGTTTTAGCAGCTAAGGATTTTTCTTTAAGTTTCTTTTTTTTTTTAATTGGAGTATAATTGCTTTACAATGGTGTGTTACTTTCTGCTTTATAGCGAAGTGAATCAGTTATAAATATACATATGTTCCCATATCTCTTCCCTCTTGTGTTTCCCTCCTTCCCACACTCCCTATCCAACCCTTCCAGGCAGTCACAAAGCATGTAGCTAATCTCCCTGTGCTATATGGCTGTTTCTCACTAGCTATCTACCTTATGTTTGGTAGTGTATATATGTCCATGACTCTCTCTTGCTTTGTCACAGCTTACCCTTCCTCCTCCCCATATCCTCAAGTCCATTCTCTAGTAGGTCTGTGTCTTTATTCCTGTCTTACCCCTAGGTTCTTCATGACATTTTTTTTCTTAAATTCCATATATGTGTGTTAGCATATGGTATTTGTCTTTCTCTTTCTGACTTACTTCACTCTGTATGACAGACTCGAAGTCTATCCACCTCATTACAAATAGCTCAATTTTGTTTCTTTTCATGGCTGAGTAATATTCCATTATGTATATGTGCCATATCTTCTTTATCCATTCATCTGATGATGGACATGTAGGTTGTTTCCATCTCCAGGCTATTGTAAATAAAACTGCAATGAACATTTTGGTACATGAATCTTTTTGAATTATGTTTTTCTCAGGGTATATGTCCAGTAGTGGGATTGCTGGGTCATATGGTAGTTGCATTTATAGATTTTTAAGGAACCTCCATACTGTTCTCCATAGTGGCTATAACAATTCACATTCCCACCAGCAGTGCAAGAGTGTTCCCTTTTCTCCACATCCTCTCCAGCATTTATTGTTTCTAGATTTTTTGATGATGGCCATTCTGACTGGTGTGAGATGATATCTCATTGTAGTTTTGATTTGCATTTCTCTAATGATTAATGATGTTGAGCATTCTCTCATGTGTTTGTTGGCAGTCTGTATATCTTCTTTGGAGAAATGTCTATTTAGGTCTTCTGCCCATTTTTGGATTGGGTTGTTTGTTTTATTGGTTATTGAGCTGCATGAGCTGCTTGTAAATTTTGTAGATTAATTCTTTGTCAGTTGTTTCATTTGCAAATATTTTCTCCCATTCTGAGGGTTGTTTTTTGGTCTTCTTTATGGTTTCCTTTGCTATAAAAAAGCTTTGAAGTTTCATTAGGTCCCATTTGTTTATTTTTGTTTTTATTTCCATTTCTCTAGGAGGTGGGTCAAAAAGGATCTTGCTGTGATTTATGTCATAGTGTTGTGGCTATGTTTTCCTTTAAGAGTTTGATAGTTTGTGGCCTTACATTTAGGTCTTTAATCCATTTTGAGCTTATTTTTGTGTATGGTGTTAGGGAGTGATCTAATCTCATACTTTTACATTTAACTGTCCAGTTTCCCCAGCGCCACTTATTGAAGAATCTGTCCTTTCTCCACTGTACATTACTGCATCCTTTATCAAAGATAAGTTGACCATATGTGTGTGGGTTTACCTCTGGGCTTTCTATCCTGTTCCATTGATCTATCTTTCTGTTTTTGTGCCAGTACCAAACTGTCTTGATTACTGTAGCTTTGTAGTATAGTCTGAAATCAGGGAGCCTGATTACTCCAGCTCCGTTTTTCGTTCTCAAGATTGCTTTGGCTATTCGGAGTCTTTTGTGTTTCCATACAAATTGTGAAATTTTTGTTCTAGTTCTGTGAAAAATGTCAGTGGTAGTTTGATAGGGGTTGCATTGAATCTGTAGATTGCTTTGGTTAGTAGAGTCATTTTCACAATGTTGATTCTTCCAATCCAAGAACATGGTATATCTCTCGATTTATTTGTATCATCTTTAATTTCTTTCATCAGTGTCTTATAATTTTCTGCATGCAGGTCTTTTGCCTCCTTAGGTAGGTTTATTCCTAGATATTTTATTCTTTTTGTTGCAATGGTAAATGAGAGTGTTTTCTTGATTTCACTTTCAGATTTTTCATCAATAGTGTATAGGAATGCCAGAGATTTTTGTGCATTAATTTTGTATCCTGCTACTTTACCAAATTCATTGATTAGCTCTAGTAGTTTTCTGGTAGCATTTTTAGGATTCTCTATGTATAGTATCATGTTATCTGCACACAGTGACAGCTTTACTCCTTTTCTGATTTGGATTCATTTTATTTCCCTTTCTTCTCTGATTGCTGTGGCTAAAACTTCCAAAACTATGTTGATTAAGAGTGGTGAGAGTAGGCAACCTTATTTTGTTTCCAATCTTAGTGGAAATACTTTCAGTTTTTCACCATTGAGGACGATGTTGGCTGTGGGTTTGTCATATATGGCCTTTATTATGTTGAGGAATGTTGCCTCTATGCCTACTTTCTTCAGGGTATTTATCATAAGACAATGTTGAATTTTGTCGAAAGTTTTCTCTGAATCTATTGAGATGATCATATGGTTTTTCTCCTTCAATTTGTTAATATGGTTTATCACATTGATTTGCATATATTAAAGAATCCTTGTGTTCATGGAATAAACCCCACTTGATCATGGTGTATGATACTTTTAATGTGCTGTTGGATTCTGTTTGCTAGTATTCTGTTGAGGATTATTGCCTCTATGTTCATCAGTGATATTGGCCTATAGTTTTCTTTCTTTATGACATCCTTTTCTGGTTTTGGTATCAAGGTGATGGTGGCCTCGTAGAATGAGTTTGGGAGTGTTCCTCCCTCTGCTAAATTTTGGAAGAGTTTGAGAAGGATAGGTGTTAGCTATTCTCTAAATATTTGATAGAATTCACCTGTGAAGGCATTTGGTCCTGGGCTTTTGTTTGTTGGATGATTTTTATTCACAGTTTCAATTTCAGTTCTTGTGATTGGTCTATTTATATTTTCTATTTCTTCCTGATTTAGTCTTGACATGTTGTACATTTCTAAGTATTTGAACATTTCTTCCTTGTTCATTTTATTGGCATAGAGTTGCTTGTAGTAATCTCTCATGATCTTTTTTATTTCTGCAGTGTCATTTGTTACTTCTTTTTCATTTCTAATTCTATTGATTTGAGTCTTCTCACTTTTTTTCTTGTTGAGTCTGGTTAATGGTTTGTCAATTTTGTTTATCTTCTCAAAGCACCAGCTTTTAGTTTTATTGATCTTTGCTCTCGTTTCCTTCATTTCTTTTTCATTTATTTCTGATCTATTTTTTTATGACTTCTTTCCTTCTGCTAACTTTGGGGTTTTTTTGTTCTTCTTTCTCTAATTGCTTTAGGTGCAAGGTTAGGGTGTTTATTCAAGATGTTTCCTGTTTCTAAAGGTAGGATTTTATTGCTATAAACTTCCCTCTTAGAACTGCTTTTGCTGCGTCCCATAGGTTTTGGGTCATCCTGTCTCCATTGTCATTTGTTCCTAGGTATTTTTTTTTTATTTCTTCTTTGATTTCTTCAGTGATCACTTTGTTATTAAATACGGTACTGTTTAGCCTCTATGTGTTTGTATTTTTTACAGATATTTTCCTGTAATTGATATCTAGTCTCATAGTGTTGTGGTCAGAAAAGATACTTGATACAATTTCAATTTTCTTAAATTTACTTGATTTGTGACCCAATATATGATCTATCCTGGAGAATGTTCCATGAGCACTTGAGAAACATGTGTATTCTGTTGTTTTTGGATAGAATGTCCTATAAATATCAGTTAAGTCCATCTTGTTTAATGTATCATTTAAAGCTTGTGTTTCCTTTTTATTTTCATTTTGGATGATCTGTCCATTGGTGAAAGTGGGGTATTAAAGTCCCCTACTATGAATGTGTTACAGTCGATTTCCCCTTATACGGCTGTTAGTATTTGCCTTATGTATTGAGGTGCTCATATATTGGGTGCATAAATATTTACAATTGTTATATCTTCTTCTTGGATTGATCCCTTAATCATTATGTAGTGTCCTTCTTTGTCTCTTTGAATAGTCTTTATTTTAAAGTCTATTTTGTCTGATATGAGAATTGCTACTCCAGCTGTCTTTTGGTTTCCTTTTGCACGGAATATCTTTTCCCATCCCCTTACATTCAGTCTGTATTTGTCTCTGGGTCTGAAGTGGGTCTCTTATAGATAGCATATATATGGGTCTTGCTTTTTTTTTTTTTTTTTTGCAGTACGAGGGCCTCTCACTGTTGTTGCCTCTCAGGTTGTGAAGCACAGACTCTGCACAGGCTCAGTGGCCATGGCTCATGTGCCCAGCTGCTCCGTGGCATGTGGGATCTTCCTGGATCAGGGCACAAGCACGTGTCCCCTGCATCAGCAGGCAGACTCTCAACCACTGCGCCACCAGGGAAGCCCCTGGATCTTGTTTTTGTATCCATTCATCCAATCTGTGTCTTTTGGTTGGAGCATTTAGTCCATTTACATTTAAGGTAATTATCCATATGTATGTTCCTATTCACATTTTCTTAATTGTTTTGGGTTCATTATTGTAGGTCTTTTCCTTCTCTTGTGTCACTTGCCTAGAGAAGTTCCTTTAGCATTTGTTGTAAAGCTGGTTTGATGGTGCTGAACTCTCTCAGCTTTTGCTTGTCTGAAAAGGTTTTAATTTCTCCATCAAATCTGAATGAGATCCTTGCTGAGTAGTGTAATCTTGGTTGCAGTCTTTTCTCCTTCATCACTTTAAATATGTCCTGCCAGTCCCTTCGAGCTTGCAGAGTTTCTGCTGAAAGATCAGCTGTTAACCTTATGGGGATTCCCTTGTGTGTTATTTTTCCCTTGCTGCTTTTAAAATGTTTTTTTTTTTGTATTATTTTTTGACAGTTTGATTAATATGTGTCTTGGCGTATTTCTCCTTGAATTTATCCTGTATGGGACTCTCTGTGCTTCCTGGACCTGATTACCTATTTCCTTTCCCATATTAGGGAAGTTTTCAAGTATAATCCCTTCAAATATTTTCTCAGTCCCTTTGTTTTTCTCTTCTTCTTCTGGAACCCGTATAATTCGAATATTGGTGCATTAAATGTTGTCCCAGAGGTCTCTGAGACTGTCCTCAGTTCTTTTCATTCTTTTTTCTTTATTCTGCTTTGCCGTAGTTATTTCCACTATTTTATCTTCCAGGTCACTTATCCGTTCTTCTGCCTCAGTTATTCTGCTATTGATCCCATCTAGGGTATTTTTAATTTCATTTATTGTGTTGTTCATTGTTGTTTGTTTCATCTTTAGTTCTTCTACATCCTTGTTAAATGTTTCTTGCATTTTGTGTATTCTATTTCCAAGATTTTGGATCATCTTTACTATCATTATTCTGAATTCTTTTTCAGGTAGACTGCCTATTTCCTCTTCATTTGTTAGGTCTGATGGGTTTTTATCTTGCTCCTTCATCTGCTGTGTGTTTTTCTGTCTTCTCATTTTGCTTATCTTACTGTGTTTGGTGTCTCCTTTTTGCAGGCTGCAACACCCGTTGTTTTTGGTGTCTGTCCCCGGTGGCTAAGGTTGGTTCAGTTTGTAGGCTTCCTGGTGGAGGGGACTAGTGTCTGTGTTCTGGTGGATGAGCCTGGATTTTGCCTTTCTGGTGGGCAGGTCCACATCTGATGGTGTGTTTTGGTGTGTCTGTGGACTTAATATGATTTTAGGCAGCCTCTCTGCTAATGGGTGGGGTTGTATTCCTGTCTTGCTAGTTGTTTGGCATAGGGTGTCCAGCATTGTAGCTTGCTGGTCGTTGAGTGAAGCTGGGTGCTGGTGTTGAGATGGAGATCTCTGGGAGATTTTCACCATTTGATATTATGTGGAGCTGGGAGGTCTTTTGTGGATCAGTGTCCTGAATTTGGCTCTCCAATGTCAGAGGCACAACACTGACTCCTGGCTGGTACACCCAGAACCTTACATCCACAGGGCTCAGAATAAAAGGGAGAAAATGTAGAATGAAAGAATTAGTAGAAGTAGAAAGAAAGAATGAAAGAAAAAAGAAAGAAAGAAGGAAAGAAAGGAGGGAAGGAGGGAGGAAGGAATGAAGGAAAAAAAGAAAGAATGAAAATAGATAAAGTAAAATAAAGTAAGATAAAATATAACAGTTATTAAGATAAAAAATAATTATTAAGAAAAAAAATTAAAAACAAACAAACAAAACAATGGACAGATAGGACCCTAGGACAAATGGTGGAAGCAAAGCTATACAGACAAAATCTCACACAGAAGCATACACATACACACTCACAGAAAGAGGAAAAGGGGAAAAAATCATAAATTGTCCTCTCAAAGTCCATCGCCTCAATTTGGTATGATTCACTGTCTATTCATGTATTCCACAGATGCAGGGTACATCAAGTTGATTGTGGAGCTTTGATCCGCTGCTTCTGAGGCTGCTGGGAGATATTTCCCTTTCTCTTCTTTGTTCTCACAGCTCTCAGGGGCTCAGCTTTGGATTTGGCCCAGCCTCTGTGTGTAGCTCGCTGGAGGATGTCTGTTCTTCACTCAGACAGTACCGTGTTAAAGGAGCCACTGATTCGGGAGCTCTGGTTCACCCAGGCCGGGGGAGGGAGGGGCACAGAGTGCGGGGCGAACCCTTGGTGGCAGAGGCCTGCGTGTCGTTGCACCAGCCTGAGGTGCGCCGTGCGTTCTCCCAGGGAAGTTGTCCCTGTATCCTGGGACCCTGGCAGTGGCGGGCTGCACGGGCTCCTGGGAAGGGGGGTGTAGATAGTGACCTGTGCTCACCCACAGGCTTCTTGGTGACGGCAGCAGCAGCCTTAGCATCCCATGCCCGTCTCTGAGGTCCGTGCTTTTAGCCGCGGCTCGCGCCCGTCTCTGGAGCTCCTTTAAGTGGCACTCTGAATCCCCTCTCCTTGCGCCGCAGGAAACAAAGAGGGAAGAAAAAGTCTCTTGCCTCTTCGGCAGGTCCAGACTTTTCCCTGGACTCCCTCACAGCTAGCCGTGGTGCACTAACCCCCTTCAGGCTGTGTTCACGCCGCCAGACCCAGTCCTCTCCCTGCACTCTGACCGAAGCCCGAGCCTCAGCTCCCAGCTGCTAAGGATTATTTTTATCACATGTCTGCCCTGATTTTAGTAAATAATAGGAAAGAAATGGGAAAAAGAGACATGTAAATTTTATAAGAATATATTGAAGCCAAAGATCATATGTAACATTTTCTTTAAAAGCAATTTAGTTATAATTTTGAACTTTATTTACCCACAAGGCAGTTATTAGGATTTGATGACGTGATTAAAATGTTAGATCAGGAGCTGTGCACGATTTTGAATGAATAACTTATATAAGATATTCATCATAATATCAGCCACAATATTCTCTATGAACAAACACACATTGGTAAGTTTCTTAGGTCCATGCTTTTGATTAGTTGAACCTAACTGTAGAAGAGAGCTTGAGCACGTAAATATTCTTAATTCATATTTGAAAACTACCAAATTACCACTGCTAAAATTAATGCACTTTCCTGGATGAAAACTGTCACATTGTGCTTCCCTGGTGGCACAGTGGTTGAGAGTCCGCCTGCTGATGCAGGGGACACGGGTTCATGCCCCGGTCTGGGAAGATCCCACATCCTGTGGAGCGGCTGGGTCCGTTAGCCATGGCCGCTGAGCCTGCACATCCGGAGCCTGTGCTCCTCCACAGGAGAGGCCACAACAGTGAGAGGGCCGCATACTGCAAAAACAAAAAACAAAAACAAACAAACAAAATCCTTTCACATTCATGGGAGGACTAGGCGGTCCATGCCAGAAGGGTCTAGCAGCAGGA